>NC_047579.1:53115941-53415941 GCF_011004845.1 Esox lucius
GTGAGACGCACCTCCACAAAGTAGTCGCCGACGATCTTGGCCGTCATCAGCACCAGCATGATGGGGAGACCGTAAGTCACGTTTCCTGTTGCCTCCACCATGATGACGGTTAAACTCAGGGTCATTCTCACTATGCCCCCTAGTGGACAGGAGGACACACTATAGATGGACGCCACCATGGGATATTAATCTTATCCACTTTGTGTATTCTAGGTTAGCGTAGCCGTAGACAACCACACAACCCATAAGTAGTAAGTTCACCTTACTCCAAAGGCCAACCTTTGCCTCGAGGACCCCCAGACAGACCTCCGTATTCTGGTGGACCGGAGGAGGTAGTGTGATGTAATGAGGAATGTGTTGAGGAAGAGTGAAGGTGTGTTCGACGAAGAGGCATTAAGTGGGACGGTTCCTGTCCTTTGGGTTCATTGTGTGCACCAAGGTAAAGTAAAGCTAATGACTATTTGAGTGAGTGTTTTAGATATGTCTGATTTTAGGATAAATAGCCATATCTCCAAAAAGGTATGAGTTTGTCATTGATATCTGTGTTGTAGCTTGCTATTTTAGGAGCTTGTCATTATTAAAAAGACCTGACACATTGTGTTGTAGCCTACTATTCACCCAATTGTTACTATTTTCTGTATTGTAATTGTATTAGTGGACTGGAAGAAATTGTATTACTTCAATATAGCTTATGACAGCATTACTCATTCATTGTCATACTGAAGCTCATAGGGCTACTGATAATTACATCTGGCACGTGTCCCTGGGACCAGAACTCAGGGATGACCAGTCGGGTCACTTCGATTTACGTGTGTGCTTATAGCAGGTATCATAAGTGCACATAAGGTGTAGGTCGTTTAACATGAACAATACAATAAAATGGCGTGTGTTCCTGGGCCTAACCAGACTGCTTCAAAATCCAGGACTCCAGGGATAACAAGTCTGGGCTCTTAGACATCCCTGAGTTCTGGGTCTAGGCTGGTCACAGGGACCCAAGCTATTGTAGGCATCCCTGAGTTCTGGGTTTCTGACCAGTCTGGACTGATCCAGAAAGACACGTCATTTTAATGTAAGGTTGGTGACGAAAGGAGTAGCTGACCTTTACTAAGGACTTCCAACACATGGTCATTTATGACAACATTTATTTACTAACAATATGGAGTCAGATTATTTATTCATATTTATTTATCACCTTGTTCTCATTTCCCTAGCCGTCCCCCCGGTAACCTTCAACCCTCACTACACAAGTGTCCTCTAAACCTTGAGATAACGGTGAGAATGACTTACCCAGCTGGGCAGCAGCTCCAATCAACGCATACTTCCCTGGATCGGCCCAGATCTGAGACACACACACACACAGAACCTATTATGGAGAGCAATATCATGTACTACTCCTGCTGGTAATAAGCAGCAGAACTACATTTGGTTTTAGAATCATGGTGTGTTCTGTTTTGGGTCCAGCTGGAAAAGAAGTGGGTATCTGTATTGGGGGGCAGCTTTGTTCCGTACAGGGGGCCAGGTGAAGAGCATGGGTATAATGTTTAATGCGGTCAGCCTGTGATGTTGGGATTCATTGACAGTGTAATTGATTTGAGACATGAGACACAAATGAGATAATTATGCCATTATATGAGTCCTTCTTGCTTTCATGCCTGTTAGTCGCATAACGCAACTCTTCTGCTTCCTGCCTTTTGCCAGCCTTTCTTTCTTTTCTTACTTTTAAATTTTCATTTAATCTTCTTTAAATCTTTTACCTTGGTTTAATTTTTGTTCTATATTTGTTTTAATCATATTGTGTAATTACGTAATTTTTAAAAGAGGACCTCAGCATAGTTCTTTTGTATTTTTGAGTGATGTTTTATGATGGAGGAGCTAAGACAGCTGTTGGAGGAACGGATCAACCGCTTAGAAGATCTAGTCACTAGAACGCTCCTCCGGTCGGACTGTGGGTCCTGTCCCGCAGGTGAATCAACAAATGCTAATGCTAACATAGCACAACAGGCTAACCTAAGGCTAGATAGTTCTAAAGATTTCCCTATACTTTCCCTAACCCTAACTGTCAAAACTGGTGAACAGAACAGAGCAATTTCAGAGCGAACGGCGGAATGAGACGATTACACACCCTGAAATACGTGAGAGTGAACAATTCATTGACTCTGTAGCAGCTACTCTAGGGGTTGAGCTACGAAATGCTAACGGACAGACACAGATTGGTATACAAGGGGTTACTTCAAATCTAGACCACTCTGTCACGGACCTGGCTGACACTCTCCCCTGGACATGTGCACATGCCACTAAATTAACCCCAGAGGCTTTCAGACCAGCCCTTCCTCAATGACACATCTTACTGGCACAGCACCGGGGCTAGACCGAAGGCATCAAAGACTGAAAACCTAACCATGGCTGACACATCGGTCAGAGAGCTAACAGAAATGTTGCCAGTTATTCTCTCTACACATCCAAGCAACATGCAGATTATTATCCACACTGGGACTTTTGACATTCTACTAAGGAAAACTGGCTCTGAGATCCAGAAAAAATATTTTTCCATGCTACTGGAGAAAATAACTTTCAACAACATGTCTTCATCTCAGGCCCCATTCCAACCTTGGGGAAAGGAACTGAATCTTTTAGCAGACTCCTGGGCTGAATACATGGCTGACATCGGCATGCCTCAACCACGGGATACGGTTTATTGACAATTTCAATATTTTTTGGAACTGTAAAGACCACTTAAACCTGATGGGGTTCATCCAAACATCATGGGATGCCGGCTGCTTGGTGCCAACATACGTCACGCTCTTGGAATGCCATTCCCAAACAAGATAAGCATGAAGGACAGTACTCATAAGCAGAGTATTCACCCCCTCTCCTGTCCCTCTAACTAAAATCACCCAATGCTTCCAGAAGTTGTCCTTGTCCCAAATGGGGGCTCCTGGATAATTTTAACGCCAAAATATTGAATGTCATGGATCGTGTTGCACTGGTAAAGATAAAGAAAACGGAGTAAACAGAAAACCCAGTGGAGAACCAACATGATGGTAAGCACCTTGAAAAGAGAATGTAGGAAAGCAGAATGTACGTGGAGGAAAACTAAACTTCAAATTCACTATGAAATCTATCAAAAAAAAAAAAAGCCTTGGTAGCTTCAACAATGAGTTACACAGAGCCAGACAGCAACATTTATTGGGAATGATCAACAAGAATATCAACAATACCCACACTCTATTTGTCAAGGTCAACAAGCTTACAAACCCAGTAAAGCAGATAGCATCAGAACTCATGTCCACTGTGAAATGTAATGATTTTACGTGTTTCTTTAGTGAATAAATTATAAGTATTAGACAGACCCTCAGAACTACCCAGTCTAACAAGGACTCTGTACCATCACCACGACCACCAAGACATAACTTGGTTATTATGACGCATTTTAATTGCACAGATCAAAAATCCCTAGAAGAAACAGTTTGACATCTTAAAGCTTCCACTTGCTGTCTCGACACACTGCAATCAGACTTTTTTAAAACAATTTTTAACTCTATAACAATGGACCTACAGCAAATAGTTAATAGCTCTCTGCAATCAGGCATTTTCCCAACGTCTCTAAAAACAGCTGCCATTAAGCCCCTATTAAAAAAGAGAACACTGGATGCATCTATAATAAACAACTATAGACCTGTATCAAATCTCCCTTTATAGCCAAGATCATTGAGAAGGTTGTCTTCAATCAACTCAGCAATTTTGTGATCTCAATCGGTCTCTTAGACAAATATCTGTCAGGTTTCCGACCTCACCACAGTACTGAAACGGCCCTGATTAAAGTTTTAAATGACATACGGCTGAATACTAATTCTGATAAGATAATAGCTCAGGTTCTATTAGATCTCAGTTTTGCATTTGAGACTGTAGATCATAGAACACTTAAAGGCTGGAAGATTGGGTAGGACTCTCTGGGACAATCCTTGATTGGTTCAGATCTTATCTAGAAGGCTGGAGTAACTTTGTCACCATTGGTAATCATGAGTCTGATAGGGTGGCTATGACATGCGGAGTTCCACAGGGATCAGTTCTCAGACTGCTTCTGTTCAATCTCTATATGCTACCTCTGGGCCAAATTCAACCGAACAACAACATTAACTACCACAGTTATGCCGATGATACTTAAATATATATGGCTCTCGAACCATATGACAACAGCATTCAATCATCTAAAAAATATAGCCAGAATCAAAGGCTTGGTGTCCCAAAAAGACCAAGAGAAGCTCATCCATGCTTTTATCTCTAGTAGGGTTGACTACTGTAATGGCCTCTTAACTGGACTCCTGAAAAAGACTGTAGAATAGCTGCAGCTCATTCAGAATGCTGCTGCTAGAATGTTAACCAGGACCAAGAGAACAAAGCACATCACTCCGGTTCTTAAATCTTTGCATTGGCTTCCAGTCAGTTACAGAATAGATTTCAAAGTGGTGCTTTTAGTTTATAAATCTCTGAATGGTTTAGGACCCAAATACATTTCTGATATGTTTGCAGAATATAAACCGAGCAGGGCTCTTAGATCCATGAACTCAGGTCAGCTAGTAGAGCCCAGAGTCCAAACTAAACATGGAACTAAACAAGTGCTGCGTTTAGCACAACTGGAATAAACGACCAGAAGATCTTAGACGTGCCCCAAACTTATCAATTTGTAAATCCAGGATAAAAACACTTCTCCTCTCACGTGCCTATGACTGAGCACTTAAGCTTAACCACACTGTTTAGCCTTATAGCTTCCTATGTTTTTATTCAATTTTTTATCTTTGTTTTCTTATTGTATTTTTTTTATGAGGTTTTCATTTCTTTTTATGTTTACATTTGAGTATTTGTTTTTATGTTATTGTATTTATTTTTTTTTTTTATGTTTCTTGGTAAAGCAATGGCTTCGATGTATGAATTGTGCTATATAAATTAGCTTGCTTGCTACCCTTCAACACAAATATACACACAAAGACAACACACACACACACAGAGAAAGACAACACACACACTCACAGAGCCACTGGCCGTTACAGTAGGCAGTAGTATTCCAAACAGCCTCCCCCAGGCGGCTCCAATCAGAAGGGAGGGGATGAAGACACCGGCAGAGACAGCCAGGCCATAGGTCCAACAGGCCAGGAAGAAGTATGTCACTGTGAACATGCCCAGGGTCCCAGGGTTATAAGAACCTGGAGGGAGCATTATGGGACACGCAGATTCTTTTGTTATGGCAGACTTTGTACAGACAAATAAAAACCAATACAAATGGAATATACAGTCATTTCCTTTTTCATATATATGGGCAAATATACATGCAATCTTCACTTCAACACTGACTGATATATGTAAGTGTTAACATATAACACAAAGATTATACTTCGCAAAAGTATATTCAGCAAAAATCGCCAGACATGCAATTTCAAATTTAAAAAATAAGGACAAACCAGGCTTCAATAGATGGTGTTACACCCTTTGGCTGAAAGGACTTCATGTAACTGTTCCTTCCAACTTTCAGTTGCTTACATCGACTGGTGCAAATTTCTGCTCTTCTTCGTAGTACTTCATGCATGCACAGACCACTTCAAATCACATCACAGCATTTTGATAGGATTGAGAAATGGGCTTTTACATTCCATAACCCTCCATGTCTTCTTTTTGAGCCCTTCTGTTGTAGCTTTGTTTGGGTTTTTGGACAAAGCAGCCCCAAACCATGATGCCACTGCCTACATGCTTTCCAGGTTAGTATGGGGCTCTTTTATTAGGAGGCAGAGCTCAGTTTTCGCCAAACATGTTGAGCCGCAATGCCAGGCACCTTTGATTATTCTTTCCAAAACACATTGTTCAAGTAGTTTATGCCTTTACCCAAGCGCTATCTGGCAAACTTCAGTAATATCTTGATTTTTTTTTTTAAGAGCAGATACTTCTTCCTTCGTTTGTGCAGTCTCCGCTTACATTGCACTCATGGCCCACACCCGTAGATTGCTTGATGTAACCCTGAGTTTCACCTTCATCTGAGGGCCTCAGACAAGTCTTTTTGTTGTCTTACCACACACAACAAAAACACACTACTATGATTAAGACACTACCAAGTTTTTGAATCTTTACAGAAGGCTGGACACCTATTTTCCAATGATTTGCACCCGTTTTGGATTATCTGATCCTTATCTTAGCCGGTAAAGGTAGTGGTGTACTTTCATCTTTCATCACATAAAATTGCATTTCTGTTCTAAAAGTATTTTTTTTTGTGATTTGTTGAATTGGGTTACCTTTATCAATGAACGGCATTGAAACCTAGCTCAAATAGCCAATGCGTCCAAGTATTTGACAAAAATGTAAAATGTCCAGCTTATGGTATTTACTTTATTTCACATACAGAACTCGTTTATATATAAACCCACCTACCTGGTGGGTTATGAAAGAGACTGCGGACACTCCTCTCAGGTGTATTGAAGAAGGTTGTTGCCATGGAGTTATACTCCCCATCCGCACAGAACAACTAGACAAAGATACAGACATTATAGAAACATCTGATACATTTACTCAACCTTTTTCAAACTGTTGATGAATTCCTGTCTACCATGACAGCCAATAGAGGGCTTGTGCATACCTGTAGTTGGTAGTCCTCTGATTGGTCTGGTCCGAGAGGCTGACAGTCATTGGAGAAGTAGATCATAGAGAATGACACTGTTGCAGTCACTGCAGCAACAAGCATGGCCTCCATCACCTGAAGACAGGGCCGGTGGACATACCTATACACAGACGCACACGCAGAGACACACACGCACAGACGCGCACAGACGCGCACAGACGCGCACAGACGCGCACGCACAGAAAAAAACATTCCGATTCAGAACAGCATTCCTTGGAAGACTGGCAGTGATACAGCCCCTCCCCTAAATGTCCACGACCCCAGGGTGACCTGGTTAGATTCTGAAGTGAACCAGGGCCCACTTCAGAACCCCAAAGAGTTACTACGGCCCAAATGGCACCCCATTAGTGCACTACCCTTGATCAGACCCATAGAGGCGAGGGACCCGTTGAGGACGCAGGCAGTGTCATGTGGGACGTAGGAGCAGCAGGAAGGAAAACAAAACAAATCCATCATACTGGAGAACCTGGAAGGCTGTTCATGGGAAGTCTCCTCCCACAGGCCTCTTCATGAATAATGTAAAGAAGCCTATGATGCGTTCCAGCCAAACGTGGTCTACAGATTGTGGATCAAATAAACTCCCCACAGGGAAATATATCATTTCAAATATAAATTAAATAATTAATAAAAAAAACATGTAACATACACTCACCTAAAGGATTATTACTGTGTTTGACCCCCTTTCGCCTTCAGAACTGCCTTAATTCTACGTGGCATTGATTCAACAAGGTGCTGAAAGCATTCTTTAGAAATGTTGGCCCATATTGATAGGATAGCATCTTGCAGTTGATGGAGGTTTGTGGGATGCACATCCAGGGCATGAAGCTCCCGTTCCACCACATCCCAAAGATGCTCTATTGGGTTTAGATCTGGTGACTGTGGGGGCCTTTTCAGTAAAGTGAACTCATTATCATGTTCAAGAAACCAATTTGAAATTATTTGAGCTTTGTGACATGGTGCATTATCCTGCTGGAAGTAGCCATCAGAGGATGGGTACATGGTGGTCATAAAGGGATGGATATGGTCAGAAACAATGCTCAGGTAGGCCGTGGCATTTAAACAATGCCCAATTGGCACTAAGGGGCCAAAAGTGTGCCAAGAAAACATCCCCCACACCATTACACTAGCACCACCAGCCTGAACAGTGGTTACAAGGCATGATGGATCCATGTTCTCATTCTGTTCACGCCAAATTCAGAAATCCAGACTCATCAGACCAGGCAACATTCTTCCAGTCTTCAACTGTCCAATTTTGGTGAGCTCGTGCAAATTGTAGCATCTTTTTCCTATTTGTAGTGGAGATGAGTGGTACCCGATGGGGTCTTCTGCTGTTGTAGCCCATCCGCCTCAAGGTTTTGCGTGTTGTGGCTTCACAAATGCTTTGCTGCATACCTCGGTTGTAACGAGTGGTTATTTCAGTCAAAGTTGCTCTTCTATCAGCTTGAATCAGTCGGCCCATTCTCCTCTGACCTCTAGCTTCAACAAGGCATTTTCGCCCCCACAGGACTGCCGCATACTGCATGTTTTTCCCTTTTCACACCATTCTTTGTAAACCCTAGAAATGGTTGTGCGTGAAAATCCCAGTAACTGAGCAGATTGTGAAATACTCAGACCGGCCCGTCTGGCACCAACAACCATGCCACGCTCAAAATTGCTTAAATCACCTTTCTTTCCCATTCTGACATTCAGTTTGGAGTTCAGGAGATTGTCTTGACCAGGACCACACCCCTAAATGTATTGAAGCAACTGCCATGTGATTGGTTGATTAGATATTGCATTAATGAGAAATTGAACAGGTGTTCCTAATAATCCTAGTAGGTGAGTGTATTTAATAGAGCATTTCTACATTCAATGATTTATTTCACTATTTTATTGAACAACGCAAGTAAGCCCGACAACATTAATCATTACAGTAGAAAAAAGCCGCACCCAATCTCAGCTGGCTCGCGAGCTAGACGCAACACGACAGAAAAGTCTGCTGAAGTACAACCAAGTTGTTGTGAGACTGAATATGGCCATTCCTCTTATTGGCCATTTCTAGCCATCTGAGAACTAAAGCCTCCCTAAAGTTTAAATGCATTAGAAAACAATGGTACGTTTCGCAATAAAAAATACCCATTCATCTAACTCACCATCTTTCTTTATAGAAATGTATAGAGGTAAAAAAAAAATATAGAGATAAAAAAAAATCACATCATGTAGCCACAACATTCTAGTAGACACTTCAGAGAAGACTATGCTCTGTTTTAGTAACACTAAAAACAGGAAATATAATGAAATTGAACAAAATAGTAAGGTGACTGATAATTGGGGACGGTGGCCGATGGGTTGTATTTTGAACTACGTCGCTAACCAACCAGCTGAAAATATCTAATATTTCCACAGAAATGTGCAAAGTTGGAAATATTAAATAAAAAAAATGTAACATTCACTTGACTTTTGGAACTTAGAAATTTCTAAAATGTTATTTGATAAGAAGCAGGCTAACATTTTTATGTCACTAACAGTCACAAAACATTGATGACTTGATCAAAGTTTATTACTCAGTACAAGGAGATATTTCAAACAGCTGCTATATCGCCTGATTCAGAACCTGCTGTTGGCTCCGTTGCTACGGCAACCTCTTTCCCACTGGTTCCAAGTGTCCGAAAGGTGAATTAATAAAACCATAACCACTGGTTTAAAAGGTTAGACAGTGAAGTAATAAAACCATAACCTCACCTGATCCTGAAAATAGTGAGCCAATAGTTGAGTTTATTGAACAGTGCTCCCAGCAATCCACCTGGTTTGATATACAGGACAACAAATCACCAAAGATACATCAGTTAAGTCCAAATGAATCTATAGCACACCCACAGCAATACCTTTCAGGGTGCTTGACTAAGATGATAAAAGGTATTTAAAAAAAAAAAAAAAATAGGCAAATTATACAAATATTTAAAAAATTAAATGGTCAGACAAAGTAGCAGAACTTTCCTTAAGCACAATTCACCAGAAATGCAAAGCTCCCCTAGTACCAAAATGACCTCAGGCTTTCCATTATGTTATAACTCTACAACCCCGTTTCCAAAAAAGTTGGGACGCTGTGTAAAATGTAAAGAATAACAGAATGCAATGTTGTGTAAATCATGTAAACCCTATATTCAATAGAAAAGAGTACAAAGACAACATGTCAAATGATGAAACTCAGAAATGTTATTGTTTCTTGAAATATATATGCCCAATTTAAACTTGATGCCAGCAACACGTTTCAAAAAGGCTGGGACAGAAGCAACAAGACTGGAAAAGTTGCGTAACGCTAAAAAAGAAAAAGCTGGTGGAACATCTCAACTAATTAGGTCAAACGGAAACAGGTCAGTAACATGATTGGGTATAAAAAGATCATTCCAGAGAGGATGGGTCTGTCAGAAGTGAGGATGGGGAGGAGTTCACCACTCTGAAAGACTGCACAAGCAGCCAATAGAGCAACAATTTAAGAATAAAGTTTCCCAACATAAAATCGTTTGGTGATATAATCTACGGTACGTTTCTCAAACGCTTACAGAGCATTGTTAAGAAGAGGCGATACAACGCAGCGGTAAACAGGCCCCTGTGCCAACTGTTTTGGAACGTGGCATTAAAATCATAATGGGCATAGATTTTTCCCAAAACAATAACATTTCTCAGTTTCAACATTTTATATTTTGTCTTTATACTATTTTCAATGAAATATAGGGATATACATCAGAGTAGACATGCAGTCTTACCTATAGCTCCCATAACAATAAATAAGGGAATCTCGTAGAAGTTGTACGCCACACTCTGTAGACAGACAATATAGTTTCAGTATTGAACAGACACGGGCACAGACACGGGCACAGACACGGGCACAGACACGGGCACAGACACGGGCACAGACACGGGCACAGACACGGGCACAGACACGGGCACAGACACGGGCACAGACACGGGCACAGACAGGTCCTCACGTCGCTCTCGAAGCGTCCAAAGTTGATGAGTCCCGGGCTGGAGAGATCCCCAGGTTTGTTATTGTAGATAGACAGGAAGAAATTCAGAGTGAATGTTGAAATCATCGACGCAAAGAACTGGAGAAGAAGATAGGAAAGCAGTTAGGTAGGCAATTTGTTTTCAGCACACCCAACACCACGCACACACGCACGCACGCACGCACTTACTATACGCCATGTGAGCATCTGGTTCCAGAACGAAGCCCCTTCCTCTAAACTGAACAACACCCCACCTTAGAGAGAGAAAGGGGAACACTATATTTTATAACATTTAGAGGAGTTTGGTGGGCAAGAAAGCAATGTGTGTGTGTTGTGAATTAGAATAAGCATTAGAGTAAGAGTTACGTTTAGGTATTAAGTGTTAAGTGTATAAGTCAGAGATAGGTTAAGCATACTGTAAACAGTAGGTTATTAAGGT
Organism: Esox lucius; assembly: GCF_011004845.1. NCBI lineage: Eukaryota > Metazoa > Chordata > Actinopteri > Esociformes > Esocidae > Esox > Esox lucius. Next base: position 53,127,028 of record NC_047579.1, read on the forward strand.
AAAGTAAAATCATGTTTTTATGGTACTAAACTGCCATGCCCTCGCATTGATAGTAACACCAATGTGAGTGCGTTTACCAACTGGGACTCCAAAAGTCAAGCAGTAAAACCAATGTGAGTGCGTTTACCGACTGGGGCTCCAAAAGTCAAGCAGTAACACAAATGTAAGAGTGTTTACCGACTGGGGCTCCAAAAGCAGCAGAGACCCCTGCAGCTGCACCTGCTGACACAAAGTCCCTCTTCTCCGTGTCTCTGCGGAAATACTCGAAAATCTACACACACACACACACACACACACACACACACAGTTATCATACAAAATGTACATGCCTTGTGCCACAATCGATTGGAGTTTGCCAATGTTGTTGTTTTTGCAGCGACTAAACATTTGTTTTTCATGTAGATGATCACTAAGTTCTATCAACTCTCTGTAGTGGGTGGAGACTAATAAAACCACAGCTTGACCCTGCTCTTCCTGAGTAAGAGTTGCCTGCATAGAGACTGTCCAACAATCACAAGCAATATATGAGGGTAATGTGATTCACCTGATCAGTCCAGTGGTTACAATGTTTGCAAGTAAATGAAAAGGTTGCTGGGTTGAATCCCAAGCTGAAAAGGTGAGAAAGTCAATGTGCCCTTGAGCAAGAGACTTAAACCTAACTGCTGAATGACTGAAACGTAATCATTATGGTGATTAAGGTTCCCACCTTGAAGTCTTTCTTCAGAGAGGTGCTTCTCCCCTGCGACACCCCAGCAGCTACTACTGCTCCAGAGTGGATCATGGGACCTTCCTAGAGGATTATGGGTACGGAAACAGAAAACGTTAAACACACAATGACCATCACACACACACGTACAGTATCTCACAAAAGTGAGTACACTCTTCACATTTATGCAAATATTTGAGCATATCTTTCATGTGACAACACTGAAGAAATGACACTTTGCTACAATGTAAAGTAGCGAGTGTACAGCTTGTATAATAGTGTACATTTGCTGTCCCCTCAAAATAACTCAACACACAGCCATTAATGTCTAAACTGCTGGCAACAAAAGTGAGTACACCCCTAAATGAAAATGTCCAAACTGGGCCCAATTAACCATTTTCCCTCCCCGGTGTCATGTGATTCGTTAGTGTTACAAGGTCTCAGGTGTGAAAGAGGAGCAGTTGTGTTAAATTTGGTGTCATCGCTCTCACACTCCTCATACTGGTCACTGGAAGTTCAACATGGCACCTCATGGCAAAGAACTCTGAGGATCTGAAAAAAATAATTGTTGCTCTACATAAAGATGGCCTAGGCTATAAGAAGATTACTGGAACCATGTCCTGTGTCCATGTATTGTGACATACTGAAGCAGAGCAGTCTCCCTTCTGAGACTGGGCCGCAGGGCAGTATTCCAACATAACGACCCCAAACACACCTCCAAGACGACCACTGCCTTGCTAAAGAAGCTGAGGGTAAAGGTGATGGACTGGCCAAGCATGTCTCCAGACCTAAACCCTATTGAGCATCTGTGGGGCATCCTCAAACAGAAGGTGGTCTCTAACATCCACCAGCTCCGTGATGTGGTCATGGAGGAGTGGAAGAGGACTCCAGTGGCAACCTGTGAAGCTCTGGTGATCTCCATGCCCAAGAGGGTTAAGGCAGTGCTGGAAAATAATGGTGGCCACACAAATTATTGACACTTTGGGCACAATTTGGACATTTTCACTTAGGGGTGTACTCACTTTTGTTGCCAGCAGTTTACACATTAATGGCTGTGCGAGTTATTTTGAGGGGACAGCAAATGTACACTGTTAAACAAGCTGTACTCTCACTAATTTACATTGTAGCAAAGTGTCATTTCTTCAGTGTTGTCACATGAAAAGATTTAATCACATTTTTTTTTTTTAAATGTGAGGGGTGTATATTAGTTTACCTTTCCGACAGCCAGTCCTCCTGCTACAGAGCAGATCACCCCAAACACCTTCACCACCAGCGTCTGAAACACACACACAGACATATACACACACACGCACAGTCAATAACCAAAACCATATTTAAGATTAGCTTTCTTAACGAACCAGATAAAGCATTAGTCTGAATGTTAACCTTTAGTCGCACAACCCGGGGGATCTTCACTCCATTCAGGTAACACTTTATCTGAGGTATACCGCTCCCTGCTGCTATGGGCTGAGGAGGTGGAGAGAGGAGAGAAACAGAGGAGAGGAGAGGGAAGAGCGTGAGAAGAGGGGAGAGCGCGAAGGGAGAGAGGAGAGGAAAGAGATGTTGGTACAACCTGTGCATTAGAGAGCCAACAGAGGAAGTGAGATTCCAACCACCACCACGCTTCTAGTTAAAACCCATCCCCACTGATAGGACTTCTGTTCCAGTGTTACGACATCCCCACTGACAGAACTTCTGTTCCAGTGTTACGACATCCCCACTGACAGAACTTCTGTTCCAGTGTTACGACATCCCCACTGACAGGACTTCTGTTCCAGTGTTACGACATCCCCACTGACAGGACTTCTGTTCCAGTGTTACGACATCCCCACTGACAGGACTTCTGTTCCAGTGTTACGACATCCCCACTGACAGGACTTCTGTTCCAGTGTTATGATGAATCCCCACTGACAGGACTTCTGTTCGATAAATCCCCACTGACAGAACTTCTTCTGTTCCAGTGTTACGACACATCCAGTGTCACCTGACATTTGCCCTCATGACCTAGTCTCAAGGAGACTCCTCACCTGTGCAGAAGCACACTGAATGGGCAGAATCCACAAATGCAGAATTGTGGTAATGGACAATAATCCTTGACAATAATCAGCTGGATTTTTAAAAGAATGGATAGGATTCCAATAGGCAAACATTTGCTCTAGACATGCACCAAATACAAAAATGCAAATCAGCCAAAAGTGGAACCAGAGGTGTAGAACAGTCATCCTCCACACAGCCCTACCGTGCCAGAACACAGGTTGACCTTTAACTTCCAGGTTGTACAGATGCTGTGTAGAAGAATGACAGCACAAAGAGGAATGCTTGCTTTGATCTTCAACACCCCTGATTCCGTTAATACAATGACGAGAGAAACAAAATGCTGCAGTAGAGGTCATTCAGAGGTGATGTCAGAGGTCATGTTGTGGGAGAGGTGAGAGCTGTAACAAGTTGGTTTTTCACAACAAAATTGTGAAAATATTTTACATTTAGTCACTTTGCAGTCACTCTTATCCAGAGCGACTTACAGTAAGTGTATACATTTTAAAAGAGCCAGGTGAAACAACCACACAGTTTAGTAAAGTACATTCTAATCAATGAAGTTATCAGCAAAGGTCAGTGTGGGAAAGAAGCCTATAAAAATAAAAAATGATACTATCTATTGTCTCTTAGGTAGTACTATTAAGTACACTCAGATTGAAATATTTAAGATTGAATTGCAATATGCAAATAGCCCACCAGTTTCAGATTTGAACACACACACAGGTGAAATCCTAACCTCAATGAAGGCTACTGTGATGGCTCCAACCATGACAAGGGAAGAGTTGAGGACAGCCCACAAGATCAGAGAGATGGACAAACCCCCCACCTCAGTAAACTTTTCAATGTCTGGGGGCAGAGGTCAAGGACAAGTGATAAGCAACCACACACGGACTGAAGAGAGAAGAGGAAAATTTTCTGGCAATTTGAAATAAATAATTCCACTGTATTTGATCAGGTCAGAGTGGAAGGATATGACTGAGCGATTAGGTTATTTAGTGGAAGGATACTTTGTTTAACGACGAAGTACTTGACCCCGGCCAGTTTTTCCACAGCAATGTCTATGCAGCAGGCTATGAGGCCAGTCAAGAAGCCAATCAGACCACAGATCACCCAGCGACTGATCTCCAGACATCTGAAACCCTGGATTGTGGTGGGCAGGGAGAAATACAGATAAGATTGTACAGCCGTCAGTGCGCATTTCAATGCGCATTTCAGTGCCCATTACTTGTACTCACCAGATAGCTCATCCGTCTTTCCTCTTCCAGAAACAGCTGATTCTCACTGCTGTCATAGTCCAGACTCTGAAACACACACACCTTATTGATTGAAAAAAAAATATATATATACACACATATCTTGTAACACAAAACAAAAAAGAACTATGCAAATAGCATGGTGGGTCAATTTTTTCACCTTTACATTTTGAATTTAATTTCTAATCCTCTCAGAACTAATGCGTATCACCTCGGGCTCTCAACTAAACCCCAACCCTCAAAGTATTACCTCAGGTCCTCAACTAAACCCCAACCCTCGAAGTATCACCTCATGGCCTCAACTAAACCCTAACCCTCGAAGTATCACCTCTGGACTTCAACTAAACCCTAACCCTCAAAGTATCACCTCATGGCCTCAACTAAACCCTAACCTATGAAGTATCACCTCGGGACTTCAACTAAACCCTAACCCTCAAAGTATCACCTCAGGTTCTCAACTAAACCCTAACCCTCAAAGTATCACCTCATGGCCTCAACTAAACCCTAACCCTTGAAGTATCACCTTGGGACTTCAACTAAACCCTAACCCTCAAAGTATCACCTCAGGTTCTCAACTAAACCCTAACCCTCAAAGTATCACCTCATGGCCTCAACTAAACCCTAACCCTCAAAGTATCACCTCATGGCCTCAACTAAACCCTAACCCTTGAAGTATCACCTCAGGACTTCAACTAAACCCTAACCCTCAAAGTATCACCTCATGGCCTCAACTAAACCCTAACCCTCAAAGTATCACCTCATGGCCTCAACTAAACCCTAACCCTCAAAGTATCACCTCATGGCCTCAACTAAACCCTAACCCTTGAAGTATCACCTCAGGACTTCAACTAAACCCTAACCCTCAAAGTATCACCTCATGGCCTCAACTAAACCCTAACCCTCCATGCCAGTTTCATTTGGAAGGACGGGACAGGGAATCTCTGACACATACTGGACACGTTTTTGTCATCGCTGCAGACCATCAGATTAAGTCTCTGATCTACTCAGAGTAAACAAGACCATCAGATTAAGTCTCTGATCTACTCAGAGTAAACAAGACCATCAGATTATGTCTCTGATCTACTCAGAGTAAACAAGACCATCAGATTATGTCTCTGATCTACTCAGAGTAAACAAGACCATCAGATTATGTCTCTGATCTACTCAGAGTAAACAAGACCATCAGATTATGTCTCTGATCTACTCAGAGTAAACAAGACCATCAGATTATGTCTCTGATCTACTCAGAGTAAACAAGCATCAGTGAGTGTGCACCGAGTATGAACTGACTGCTTTAGATAAAAAATTAATAAAAAAATAACCCAAAATCGTGTTGTGTACACGTAGCCCTCTGAACCAGATGAAAAGATGGAAAGTCTTCTGTTCACAATTACCTCAAATTTCAGGGACAGCAACTTCTCGTTGTGAGGAATCTCTTCGGGACGGCCCTTTGGCGAGTCCTGTTGGCAGGAAGAGGAAGGACTGGTTAACAGAAAAGGGGCCCAGGCACACCTCAACAGTCTAAAGTGGCTTCTTAACCATCTCTCCTTGTCTCCTTCCCTTCGAATCTGATGTCATTTTCTGGGTTACATGCACATAGACCGTAAAACTCCCGCAACTGTCCTCACAATACAAGACTTTACCAAGATTATTTTAAACAAAGCCACGAAAAGGAGTCAGCGCGTCGGTAGAGGCCGTGTTTTGTTAGCGCGTCGGTAGAGGCCGTGTTTTGCTAGCGCGTCGGTAGAGGCCGTGTTTTGCTAGCGCGTCGGTAGAGTCCGTGTTATGCTAGCGCGTCGGTAGAGGCCGTGTTTTGTTAGCGCGTCGGTAGAGGCCGTGTTTTGTTAGCGCGTCGGTAGAGGCCGTGTTTTGTTAGCGCGTCGGTAGAGGCCGTGTTTTGTTAGCGCGTCGGTAGAGGCCGTGTTTTGCTAGCGCGTCGGTAGAGGCCGTGTTTTGCTAGCGCGTCGGTAGAGGCCGTGTTTTGTTAGCGCGTCGGTAGAGGCCGTGTTTTGTTAGCGCGTCGGTAGAGGCCGTGTTTTGTTAGCGCGTCGGTAGAGGCCGTGTTTTGTTAGCGCGTCGGTAGAGGCCGTGTTTTGTTAGCGCGTCGGTAGAGGCAGTGTTTTGTTAGCGCGTCGGTAGAGTCAGTGTTTTGTTAGCGCGTCGGTAGAGTCAGTGAGAACAGTTAATTACCTGTAAAGACCCAGGGTAGGTGGAAACAGAGCCATATCTCTGGGACTTTGTTGGCCGAGCTTCCTACAGCATACAGTATATACCAATGTAGAGACAAGGAGATTAAGCCACTTAAGACTATTGAAACTCAGCCCTAGTCTGTATGCAGGCAGAATAACATATTTACCATCAAAATAATGTAATCCACAATCTCATTAGCCAATAGCAGAACTAAAACTCAGAGATGTCCTGAAGACAAGAACTGAGTAAAACATGCCAAACCAATGAGCAGAAATAACTTGAACTAAAACTAGGCATGCAGGAAACTATGCATCCTAAAAGGGCACCTATTCTCTACATAGTTCACTCTTTCTGACCTTCACCCATAAGGTTCTGGCGGAAAGTAGTACCCTATATACAGATTAGGCTTTTATTATGGACACGTTTTAAGTGAGTAAAGGATTTTCCAGCCTCGTGCTTTAAACTGGTGATGACTCAGATTGGCTGTCTGAACGTTTAATTTCTTGTTCATGGTTATTCTTAAGTTGTAGTAATATTTTTTTATTAATATAATGACTGAACAGGGACGATCTGATTCAAGACACTCAGATGGGCAGCACTCCAGTGCCACCATTTTACTGGCAAAGGCCAGATGTTAAGCCAGCGTAGAGCCCTGATGTTCTACATAAAACCGTTTCCCCGGCAGAGTTTCTATGGCCTTCAGTATTTAATAATAATAATAATAATAATAATAAAATTACTTTATTTGTATAGCGCTTTTCTAGAACAATTACACAAAGTGCTTTATACACAATAAAAACAAAAACACATTAAAATAATTAAAACACATGTAAAATGAATATGGGTTACAGGCAGTTACAGGCCCTGAAGCCAGCTATGTGTAGGATTTCGCCAGAAGATATGTTCATTTTCACAGATGGCAAGAATGTGTTGTGTATAATGCTTAAAAAAAATATTCTGTATATATATATATCTCCCTGTTCATCTTGTCTAAACAGGGCTATTTATTAGAAGTACAAGAGTCATGGATCATTGACATGATAAGCCTGTGCTGAGGAAATACAATGATACTCAATCCTCAGCCTCTGGCCAAGGGTAGGTACAACCTTGGTTATATGGAGTTAAGGAATGGGGAAGGGACTCCTCCCTTTTTAAAGCCTTTGTATGTAAATGTTACACCTGGCCAATGCCTTGTCTTCTGTCAAACAAATACCTGTGAGAATTAAACACCGACCGTGGACTCCTGTCTGTCTGTGGCTCGTGGTAACACTGAGCCTGTTGCTCCCTCCTGCTACCAACTCATCCTGATTAATACAAATGGGCGATCTGAACCGGGACGACACAGCCTCACAGCAGGGTGTGTCCCTAATGGCCCCCATTCCCTTTTTAGGGCACTACTACACACTGTGTAAACACACTCAGAGCCCCTTGTGAAAAGTAGTGCAGGGGAATAGAACAGTGATTGGGAGTGGACGAGGGTGAAATCATGGGACAACACAATGAATCCAGTGAACCATGAAGGTAGGATTTACATCAATCATTTAGCAGACACTTATCCACACCCACTGTTAAGTGCCTTGTTCAAGGGCACAATTACAGATTATTTTATTTTCGACAACTTGTTGCCTCTGGAATTAAAACCAGCTACCCTTTTGTTCATGGCTCTCTCCCCGCTAAGCCATCGGCTAAGCCGCCCCAAATATTTCACCGTACAGCCTAGAACAAGGTGCCTTCTAGAAGTGTGTCTTCTGGAGCACAGGGCTCCTAGAAGAGCAGTGAGCTCACAGAGTTGCAAGCTTAACCTAACACCCTAGCAACCTTGTGAAGAGGAATGCAATAACTGTAAACAGTTCTGGATAAGAACATCACGAAATGGCCACAATGGCAAAGAGTTTTCTGATCTCTTGGGGAAATGGCAAAGCTGGCCTTACCAGTTACTGGAGCCAGGTTCAACACCACCCCACACTCCCCCTAATGTTCAGATTGTATGCCTTGCAGGAGTAGTTTAGAAGAAATCAGCAGCAGACCAGACGGCATGTGACACATTGATAGAAAGCTGAACTGAACGTTACCTCGTCTGATGTCACATCCTCCTCGAGATCCACAGTGCTCAGTCTGCCTATGTGAAACATACCCCCAACACCGGACAACTACGAACCAAAGACATTACACAGCGCAAAAAAGAGAAAATATATGTCTATATGTCTTCAATTTAGTATGTAACTAGCAGGCAGTAGTATTTACTTAACATGTTTGTAATGCCTATGTAAAAGAAATACAAGTGTCTGCTTCTCCAATTTAACATAAAACATGTAGCTAATAGTACGTTTTAGAAAGATGACATTTGCAATGGCTCTGTATTGAAGTAACATTTAGCTACCAAGTAAACATGTAATATGTATTACCATTTTGCACTCAGTTAATTTAATCTCATATTAAACATGTTTACTCTAACTTAGAGGAAACGGTGATAAATTACTCAATGAGTAAAATGAACATGTTCAGAAGGTGATTCCTTTCACATTTGAAAAATAGGAAGTCAGATTTTCCACTGTTTGTTAATGGGTCCTATCCTGAAACTGTTAGTAATCACAGACTGAAAATGTAGTTTTTCGGTAGCAAGCTAAAAATGATAGACTTTAGATATAGGTTTTGGACTGAGGGCTTGTCTGAAACAGAAAACCTCATCCAACTCCTGAGTGACGTTTGCATTTGTTTTGTTAGCGTTCGCAAACGGCTGCATGCATCCACTCACATGCAACACACTTGTTTTTACAGAAGTGCAATAAAATCATTCAATGCATAAAACGCACAGCAGCACAAAACCTGATACAATGTTATAGCCTCTTGCAAACATTGTGCCTAGCTAGCTGTCAAACAGCGGTAGCAATAAGTTGGCATGAGTTTTCTTGTTTAGCTAGCTGGATTGCTAGCTCTACCTGTCTTGTATAGCGAACTTCTTCGGAGCCGTTGAGTAGTGGGGTTCCCTCGCCACCCCCGGCGTCGTCACCTCGACTGGTCCAAGAGACCTTCTTTGTGATGTTGGCCATGCTTGTTCCCGGTACTTCTCGACTCTCACAATCACTGAAATATTTCTTTATTTGCAGTTGTGTCTGACTAACTGCCCTTCATTCTAGCCCCATCACAAGCGAACTCGTGATTGTTTCTACGGGTGGCACACACAATCAAATGTTGCTCGATTCGAGTTTTGGGAATTGTAGTTCTTGCCGTCCACTGGGGCCAAAACAAATCTTTTTTTATTTTTATTTAATTTTTTACCGTACATTGTAAGAATAAGCGAATTATAGTGATACGTTTAATCACATTTATTGTTGTAAGAAATAGATGTACATGGTGCTGATAAACTTATCTAGATATTTAGCAATTTCAAAGCCTTTGGAAATTGAAATGGTTGATGTAGGTTACAGGAAGATTTCAACATTAAGTAATTTACTGACCTGATAAAAAAAAAAGTTATTTACATTACAAAAGTCTAACATACTGAGAGAAACAAACATTTATGCAACAGGCTTTTTCATTTCAACACACTAATCTGAACATTAACAATCAGTCAGTCTGCCTTCCTGTCTGTCTGCTTGTTTGCATGTCTTTCAGTTTTTTTCCCTGTCTGTCTGTTGCTGGATGACTGTACTGTAATGTCTGTTCAGCCATTTAACAAAATTGTTTTTAAGTAATCATTTACATCAATGGTTTTCATTCACATGCTCAAGGGTTTCGGTAACAAGCGTAAGTTTTAGTGAAAGTGAAGGGGTGAAGTGACTGTAAACTCCTAAGGCCTGTGGCGGCAGTGTGTCGTCTGTTTTTCTCATTTCCTATCAACTTGTGTCCAATAAGTTCCTAGATAATCAGGTAAGTGGAGCTGTTAACTAATCTATGATATAAACTGATCAACCAGGTACAATCGAGGTGCAAAATCTTGTACCGATCGGGGACCTAAATGTGACACAGACTCGGAACTCCATCACACTTCAGATCTTGGGGTGCATAGAGACCACCACCTTTCAGCTACAGTGTTCCAGACACTGACAGGCTACCTGTTGAACCCCCCCATACACCCCCTCCACATCCCTGAGGCCCAGGACCATGCCCCGGGGTACCCCCTTCCCTGTAGCCACCCCAGTCACCTCCCCAGGGCTCAACACCCGGTCCCACACCATGAACCCCGCCAGACGCCCCACGAACCCCTCAGCGGGGTCAAACCCTCCCCCTGATTTGTCCTGCTCCGCCCCCAGCACCACCGACCCGCCTCCGGACACCTCATAGCCCTTCCTGAAGCGCGAGCCCGCAGAGGTCAGGCGGCGGTCAGTGTAGTGCCAGAACCGACCCTCGATGGAGGACCACAGCACACAGAGGTGGTGCCACCGTCCATCCAATACAGAGTCCACTGGAAGCTCCCGATACGCAGGGTCTCCCACCACAAAGTCCAGGGTCGGCCTGGTGGACGTGCTTGAGGAAGAGGCGGAGCTGCTTCCATACAGGACCAGCTTGTTGTCGTTGTCCTCTGTGGCGTAGGAGAGCAGAGTTCCTACGTAGCTCACGTCAACGCGGAGCCACAGGCACATGGAAACTTCCGGAAGGGCAGGGAAGCTCCGGGTGAAGGTGACGTAGTTCTCCGAGGAGGCAGATGGGAAGAGGAGCATGGAGTCCACATTACAGACTGGAAAGGAGGATGGAGGAGAGTTGAGAAAATGTGTTCTGCTAAATAAATCCAATTTACATCTGTTTTCTTTTTTTTTTTTTTTTTGTAAAAACCGACAATAAGTCATGAAAACTCGACTGTCTCTCTACACTTGGCCGGGGGTAATTTTTGCTGGTCCCTAACAGCCTGGGATCTAACTTAAGAACAGTGCTGACTATAGAAGCTATGGAAAAACACAGGTACCTAGGCAATTGAAGTTATAGAAAAACACTGTTTCTAAGGCTATAGAGGTTATAGAAACACACTGAAACCCAGGCTATAGAGGTTATAGAAACACACTGGAACCCAGGCTATAGAGATTATAGAAACACACTGGTACCAAGGCTAAAGGTGGCAAACAACCACACTGGTACCGATGTAAAATGAAATCTACAGTTCTTGTTTTGAGGGGGTTTTAGGCTAGGTGTCTGTATAAGACAACTTTGGATGTAAAATAAACTGTAAATGCCTGTTATTTGCATAGACTTGTCAACAGCCAACAGACTAGCTTTCAAAGTAGATTGGTATTGTTATGACATTGGTTCCTGTTTCCACAGTTACACAACATTGTTTTTCTCCATGTTGGTCTGCCCATCAAATGGGACCCAAATTTTTATGCCTACTTCTCACTATCAGCCCTGGTCAGAAGTAGTGAACTACAAAGCCATTTAGGACACAGTTTGGTTCATGTATCTTTGTTCAATGTGAAGGAAAGTACTGATTGATTGTTCAGATGTGAGTCGAACCCTCAAATGGTTTAAACTCCTGTCCTGTTTACTACATCCATCAATACTCTCTTTCTGTTTCTCTCATCCCTCTGTTTCTCACTGTCCTTCATCTTTGTCTCTCTATTCATCCCTCAGTCTCTCTCTCTAGTCCTCTCTCCATCTCTCTCTCTCTGTCTCTCTATCGCTCATTTGCTCTCTTTATTTCTCTCCCTTTCTTTTGCTCTTGCTCTCTTCAAACATAGTGTTTGTTCCTTTCCTCCTCTTATTTTCTCTTTCTGTGTAGCCTAATCTCTTTCTCTCCACTTCTCTTTTTTCTTTCCGGCCTGTTTTTCTTGTTTAAAGAGTGAAGGAAATTCTAGTCCTTGGATGTAATTTTGTTTGCTATTAAAATCTAGTTCAGTATTTAAGTTAGTTTGGTATTGAACGCTCATTTAGTATTAAAAGCTAGTTGGCTGAAATCTCCTCTTTTGAAAAGGAATGGAAAACACTTGAATGCCTTTAACAGATATCTGTGTGTGTGTGTGTGTGTGTCTTTCTGTCTCTCGTTCTGTCTATATCTCTAATCTCTTGTGATTCTGCATATGTTTTTTTACTGTTGCAAAACACAGACCGTTAGTTTTTCAGCTTCAGAAACATTGGTAGATGTTACATCCTTGAATACGTACTTTACAGTATGTAGAACGTGACATCTACCAGCCCCATGAACAGGCTTACCAAGTTATATTTCAGCAAAATGTATTTAAAAGGGAAAATCTATTTTAAAACACTAGTTGAGATGTTCCTTTTCGGTTTTCTCCCTGTCAGCTGCACATGGCTTTTTATTGTTGTTTTACAAAATTTGGTATTTGTCAGGGTGCTTTGGCTTCCACTGGTTGACTCCATTCCCCTGGAGGAATGGAAGGGTGGTCACGGTAACTGGACCATGTTCTCCTGGAGGAATGGAAGGGTGGTCACGGTAACTGGACCATGTTCTCCTGGAGGAATGGAAGGGTGGTCATGGTAACTTGACTCTGTTCCCCTGGAGGAATGGAAGGGTGGTCACGGTAACTGGACTCCGTTCCCCTGGAGGAATGGAAGGGTGGTCACGGTAACTGGACCATTAGAGGGGGTATAGGCTGGGTTACAGGGTAACCTAGTGGTGTTTATCCATTAGAGGGGGTATAGCCTGGGTTACAGAGTAACCTAGTGGTGTTTATCCATTAGAGGGGGTATAGCCTGGGTTACAGAGTAACCTAGTGGTGTTTATCCATTAGAGGGGGTATAGCCTGGGTTACAGTGTAACTTCGTAAAGTCTCCCTGGCTTCCTTTGCTCTTTGTTCTCTTTGAGTGAAGTGACAATATTTAACTTCCTTTTTTGTTTATCGTTTATTGAACCAGCAACAAAAGTCGAAATGTCTACCATTCACAACTTAGAACATTTCTACATTTCTTACATCTCCTTCCAGCTGTTCTCTTTCATCATCTGTCAAGCATGGTGGAGGCAATATGATGGTCTGGGGGTGCTTTGGTGGTGGTAAAGTGGGAGATTTGTACAGGGTTAAAGGGATCTTGCAGAAGGAAGGCTATCACTCCATTTTGCCACGCCATGCCATACCCTGTGGACGGCACTGGATTGGAGCCCGTTTCCTCCTAGAACAGGACAATGACCCAAAGCACAGGTCTAAAATATGCAAGAACTATTTAGGAAAGAAGCAGTCAGCTGGTATTCTGTTTATAATGGAGTGACCAGCACAGTCACCAGATCCCAACTCTATTGATCTGTTATGGGAGCAGCTTGACCATATGGTACGTGAGAAGTGCCAATCAAGCCAATCCAACTTGTGGGAGGTGCTTCAGGAAGCATGGGGTGAAATCTCTTCAGATTGGCTCCACAAATTGTCCACTAGAATGCCAAAAGTCTGCAAGGCTATAATTGTTGCAAATAGAGGATTCTTTGACAAAAGAAAAGTTAAAAAAGACACAACTATTATTTCAATTAAAAATCACCATTGATGTCCACCACTGATGTTGTCAAACAGTAAGGCCCAGTTCCAAATTGGCGGGATAAGGCCTAGTGGTCTTGTAGACTGCAGTGATTTTGGGCTGGCCCTCCTGCACTCAGTTTGCAGTCAGTGGCTCCAAGGTTGCACTGCGCTCTGTCTTGCTTTTGATTATTGTGTCATAGACCGATTGGGTTTGTCCTCCTTCCCGCCACATCACGGTCTCAAACCACGGCTATCAGCCAATCAGTATTCAGGATTCAAACCACCTGGTTATAATACAGGTATGACATCACTTTTTACAGCTCTTACTGTGTTGGTATCTGTTAAATCTGGTATCCGTGATGCATTGTGCCTAAGAACAGCTTGTAGCCATGCTATATTGGCCATATACCACACCACCTTGTGCCTTATTGCTTACATATACAGTACTATCCAACATCTTAAATATACCACAATGTTTTAAAATAATCCAATTATTTTATTATAATTGATGTGCGTTTAAGATACTTACTCGTAGCTTCTTTCCTTGGAACATGTTGCAGAGGGATCTTGTGTCTGAAAGGAAGCTGGAGAAGGTTCTGGATCTGAAGTTCCTTTCCTTTCCTCTGCTCTTCTTTCTCCTCCTCTCTCCTCCTTTCAGTCTGCTCCTCCAGTCTTCTCCTTTCTACCTGTTCCTCCATTCTCCCCCTAAACACCTCACCTCCCCCCCTCCTCTCCATCTCTCCTTCTTTTCTGTTTTCCTCCACTCTCTGTTGAGTGAGGCCAGTCCAGGGCTTATCCTGTCCTCTACCCCTGAGATCCATTGTCCCCTCCTGGGTCTGAGGCGGAGGTTGTGTGGGGTGGGGTGGTGGAGGTGGAGACTGCAGTCTGGTCTTTAGCCTTGTGTCTTTGCCAAGTTTGGTCTTGGCATAGAATGGTTGGGGGTCGGAGAAGGTTTGAGGCTTCGGGTGGGGGTAGAGTTGAGGCTTCAAGTTAATCTGGGATGGGGGCTGAATCTGAGTGTTTCCGGCCTGGGTCTGGGTACCCTGTCTTGGGCTCTGTCCTGTGGAGGTCTGGGTCCTCCATACTGGTGCTGGGCCTTGAGGGGGGATGTTGGAGGTGATGGGGTCTCCACTGGCCGTTGACCCCTGAGAAGAGATGCCATTCCCTTGCAGGAGCTCCTCCAGCCGCCCCTCCACTCGACTGATCCGGATGTCTTGCTCCTTAAGGGAATCCTGGACACTTTTCAACCCGACAAGGAGCTGCTCTCGCTGGACTTCCAGGGATTTAAGATGCCCCATCTGGCTGTGGAGCTCCATGGTCAGGCTGGGGACAGACTCACTCTGCTCCTGACTCTGTCTCTGGGGCTGTCTGTTGCCCTGAGGAGTGAAGACAAAAGGTGAGCAGAGATTACAAGAAAAGGGGGGAGTAAACAAGATGTGAAGAGAGAAAACAGGAAATAAGAGGAGAGAAGACAAAAAGAATGCAAGAGGAGAGAGGATAAGGGGAGAGGAGACAAGGAAGGAGAGAAGAGAAGACAAGATGAAAGAAAAGGAGATGAGGGAAGAGAAGACGAATGTGAAGAGAGAAAACAGGAAATAAGTGAGAAGAAGGGAGGAGACAAAAGAAGACAAGAGAAGAGGAGAGAAGATGAGACGAGTTTATCTGTCTGTTGCTTAGTTTATCTGTCTGTTGCTAAGTTTACCTGTCTGTTGCTTAGTTTACCTGTCTGTTGCCTAGGTTAACTCTCTGTGTCTTAAGTTACCTCTCTGTGTGTCTCTCTCCATCCTCTCTCCAGCGAGGCCAGTCTTCCCTCCATCCTTCTATTCTTCCTCTGTACTTTTCGGTTCCAGTCTTTTAGGTTGTCCAGTTCCTGTATTTTGGTTAGATTTAATTTAATTCCCTGAGCAACAAAAGCATATAAAGTAAATATACTGCATGCATGTATAAAGATATATATAGTAAAAAGCTAAAGCAATTAAACCATTCTAATATTAACCATGCTATTTTATGTACATAGTAACCTCTCTCACACATCAATTTTACAATTCTCTATCTTCGTGGGGACACAAAAGGTTACTTTCCAATTCAGAACCATATTTCCCCTAACCCTAAACATAAGCCTAATTCTAACCCTTCATGTTATACATATAACACGCTGACCTGTGAGGTGGTGTTTTGGAGCTGTGTTAGTTTTTGTGCCAGGCTGATGTGCTGCTCTGTCAAAGATTGAACTATAATCTCCAAGGATGTTGATGCATTAAATGCCTGAGACAGAGATTCCAGCCTCGTCAAGGTCAGCTCCTGGAACTGACGAAACTAAGAGACACAAATCATATTGATTTGAAGGGTGACAGAAACACCGACATACTCAGGCAGACACACACACATACATAAACACGTGAACACACACGCACACACACGCACATACACAACATACAGACACACACAATCCATTATAATTGACCTTGTGGGGACATGAAAACACAAATTCCATGTTCCCCAACCCTAACCTTAACCCTAACCTCAATAATCTAACCTTTATAACTAAATTTAATCTAGCCCTAATTCCAAACCCTAAACTCAAACTGGCCATTCTTACCTAGTTTTAATGTATGTTTTTGCCTGCACATGTTTTTGGCTGTCCAAACATAAAGAACATACTTTTTAAACTAATCGAATCAGATAGTTACTGAACATTACTGAAATAAGTGTTCTAGGTTAATTGACGTCTTGGGAAATGTATCCACATTTTCATGGCTGTATGTGGTAAAACTTTCTACGTGAGGTGTTATTGCACTTTTTTATTGCGTTTTTCCTAACACTGACCAGTGTTAATTCAACCCACATACACACCAGTGTTAATTCAACCCACATACAGACAAGTGTTAAATCAACCCACATACAGACCAGTGTTAATTCAACCCACATACACACCAGTGTTAATTCAACCCACATACAGACCAGTGTTAATTCAACCCACATACAGACCAGTGTTAATTCAACCCACATACAGACCAATGTTAATTCAACCCACATACAGACAAGTGTTAATTCAACCCACATACAGACCAGTGTTAATTCAACCCACATACAGACCAGTGTTAATTCAACCCACATACAGACCAGTGTTTATTCAACCCACATGAACACCAATGTTAATTCAACCCACATGAACACCAGTGTTAATTCAACCCACATGAACACCAGTGTTAATTCAACCCACATGAACACCAGTGTTAATTCAACCCACATGAACACCAGTGATAATTTAACACACACAAACAGACACACACATGCACACACACTGACCTGATCACCTAATCGATGGAGCCTGTGGAAGATGGGCTTCCTGAACTCACCAGCTCCCTGTCCTTTGCAGCTCTGGAGTGGGAACAGGACCAGGAGAAGCAGGACCATCTGACAGACTCTGAGGCTGGGCATAGCGCAACGTTGCTGGGCTAAGGCAGGGCTAGGGTCTGGGAGTCTGGAGAACCACAGTCTGTTAGGGCTGAGAGCTGCAGTGCTAAATAACAGACCTAAAGGAGGGAAGAGAGATGGGGTCGATGCGGGTCTGGAAAAGGAAGCCTGTTGAGACCTACACACACACACACAGAGCATGATGGCTTTACCAGAGACCTCTCTTATGAAAATGCTTCACTAAAAGACAGTAAAACCATCATGCAGATGCTGATGGCACTGCATCACATTGTCAGCTGCACTAATGCAACCTGGGTCTAGAGTTGGTTGTGCCGTGCTGCCCTGTGCCAGTGACTCAAAAACAAGAAAGGTATATTGGTGCCGTCCTGGTTGGGGAGGTGGAAGGTTGTCAGCAGATTCCCTTGGAACTGTTTTTATTATTGTAAGACAGTGCTCATCTACAAAAGAGATCTTGGTCCCAGTTGATTTCTCTGTATAAATAAAGGCAATTATAATTTTTTTTTAAAGAAATTATCAAACTTTAGTAAATTATTTTTCTGGGTCAGATGCATGCTGGGAAAACCGATGTTGCAATTTAAAAAATACTTAACCCCTCTTCGTTCCTGGCTTGTGGTGGAAGTTTACTTCCACCACAAATATCATATATTAATTGTATGGCTTTTGCCACAGGCCGTTTTAACAGCTTATTAGCCAGTAATACTAGTATTTAACTACTTGGAATAGTCTTAAGAAATTAAGCAATTGCTACCGAGACTGACAACAAACTTAACACTGTCAAAACAAATTAATTAATTTCAAACAACATCTGTTTTTCTTTCATACATGAATGACATTGATGCAGTAACTATCAATATAAGCAGGGGAGACTGGTTATTAGGGGCAGGCACAGCCCCACCTGTTGTCAACAGAAAGAACTGCAACAAAACTATATTATTTTCATTTTTCAAAGATTACTTCCTATAAATTATTATCTATGAATATTGCATCTTCCTAAATTGCATATCATTTGTGTTAGGATTTTATTTCATGTTCATTGGTCCCTGCCTTGCTCCTTAAGACTGCATTCTACCAAATCAAGTTTGCAGTAGTAGGCCATAGGCTAAGTGTGAATGTGGGGCTAGCCCCTCTCTCACAATGCAATGTACATTGTATGTGTGAAAATATTAATACGCATGCTAGTGTGATCAATGTAGATCACATGAATTAGATGCCAAGTGGGGCTGACAGCCGGTAGCCCCACTACAGCGTCATTTCGTATTTCAGACCTGATTGGCTGTCTGTCTGTCTGGCGCCAACATTAGTCAGCAAGAAGAGCGAATAGGGTAGATTGTCTTAGCTAGCTTGTCACAAACGCCAGATAACTTGAGAAAATGAATAAAGTGGATTTCATACTCGAGCACCTGTTTAAAACCCCTAATTTGGAGGAGAAACCTAAAGTAAAGCGACTTGGTGTCCATCAGCCACGGGAAATTGTCATCACTCAAACTGCTGGTAAAAGTAACCGCGGGTTTAATGTGGAGTGGTTTTTGAAGAAAAAGTAGCAAACGGTTAGCATACAAAAGAAGGTGGAGATGGTACTTGGTCGAGGACGGTTTACAAAGATTTGAAACATCTTTCTGAGAGGATTGCAAAACATGAGAGCAGCGGGAGTCATCTGGACAGTGAAATTGGGCTTACTTGGAAGGGTAAATGTTACAGCCCAAGTTGACAGTGCATACAGGCGCTCCATTGAGCAGCATAACAAACAGGTGGAGGAAAACAGGTACGTTCTCAGTCGGATCATAACATGTATTAAACTGTGTGGAAAATGTTAAACTGCACTGCAGGGGCACGACGAGTCGGTGGACTCCCTGAATCCTGGAACATTCAGATGCATTTTTGAGACTATGTGTGAGGGCGATTCGAGACTTCAGAGGCACTATGACACTCAGCCCATCATCCAAGGGACATCTAGCATTGTACAAAATGAACTGTTAGACTGTATGAAGTGTACAGGGAGGAGATAGCCAAGCAAGTGGACGAGACATAATTTGTTGCCATACAGGCAGATGAGAACTGATGTCTCCTGTAAATCACAAATGGTGGTTGTGTTGCGATACATGTTGCCTGACAATACAGTGACAGAGAGGTTTTTGGAGTTTGTGGAAGTCAAAGATAAAACTGGACTTGGCCTCTTTAATAGCATCAATGGTATGCTGGAACCACTGAAGCTGGGAGAAAAGCTGATCGCTCAGACTTATGATGGTGCAGCTGTAATGAGTGGAAACGTCCGAGGGGTACAGACTCTAATAAAAGAGACATACCCACATTCCCAGTTTGGTCACTACTATGCTCACCAGCTGAACCTGACCTTCAGCAACTTAGTTTAGCAAGGATGAGCATCCTGAAGGTGTTTTTTGCAGAATTAACTGCTTTTGACACCTTTTTCTATGGCGCTCCAAAACGTGTTGCAACACTTGCTGAGGCAACACAGAGAAGCATTCCAAGGCCACTTGCTGTAAGATGGAACTTTAAAAGTAGAACTGTCAATGCATTTTGGGAAAACCGCCCTGCGCTGCTCCTGTGTATGGAGGACAGACGCACACAACCAGGATGGGATGAGGCCACCATAAGTGAGGCATACGGCCTTTCTGCAGCTGCTGGAATTTTTTTTCTTCCTTATGCCAAAGGTTGATGTTTTATACAACACTCTGCAAAATGGAGCATCGACGCATCTGGGATTAGCAGTGTGCTCACCCGTTTCAAGGAGAATGTCCAGAATATACGGAAACAAAATGATGAATGGGCTGCCACCGTTCACGATGGAACAGACGAGCCAGGCCGACGTGTAACCAACACAGCGCCGGTGATGAAGGAGGCATGCTACACAGTTATCTCCCAGGTGGAGCAGAAGTTTTCACAAAGTGACCACCTGATCGCTGCCAAGCTGGTTGACAGCTCCCTCTTCCCACAATTTTTCCTGTCATTCCCTACATCTGAGCTTGACTGTCTGGTGAAACTATGGCCTCTAGGAAATAAGGAAAAGTTCAAGTCTGAGCTGACCACTCTGTACCGCCACACTGAGTTCCACACTGGTAAGACTGCCCTGTCTCTGTTAAGATCCATCCATGTGAACATCCTAGAGGAGGCTTTTTCTAAACCGTCACTTCGCTGAAAACTATCATAACATTACATATGACGACATCCGAGTCAGAGAGGAACTTTTCCACCTTGAAGAGGGTAAAAACCTGCACTCGCTATACCATTGGACAGCCGCGACTCAATGCATTGGCCATGTTGTCCATCGAAAGCCAGCTGATTCAGCAGCTACATAACTTCATTCCCAAAGTCATCGCAAAGTTTGCCCAGAGGAAGAACCGCCATGCCACCTTTCTCTTCAAGGGAGCCCTCAGCCTTGGTGAGTGAAAGCATATTTTATCATCCTGCCTTTGTGGTGCTGGTCCGTGCATTGGTCATATTTTTGTTCTGGATCGATTGATATAGATGGTGACGAGTGTCAGTGTGTCCATGCTTATCTATTACGGTTGTTGTCATAGAATGGATCTGTATCCCTAAAACGTTGTCATTCTGCTTCGTTGTGGCCTTCAGTGGTGTTGAGCTCATTGCTGTTCGCGTATGGCCCTGTAGGCACATTGGTTCTGAGCTTGGTTGCATTCCTAATTTAGGTTTGTAAATGTGACAGTGGTAATTTTACATGGGTGTGAGAGAGGAGAGTAATTACACAAGAAAGTCTCTCTCTCTCCAGTATGTGTACTACAACACCTGGTAGAAGCAAGCCGCTCTGTCATTAAAAGTGTTTTGTGGAGACACGCTGTTTGTTGATGTGTTAAATAAACACATCAGTACTAAGAGGGAGTTTTATAGCTTTAATGGTATGTATCCTATATTTTGAAATGGTATTAACCCACCAGTTTTTTACATATAAAAACACCACTGTCTATGGGGCACTGGTAAAGAGTGGTGCACTATTCCCTATGGGGCACTGGTAAAGAGTGGTGCACTATTCCCTATGGGGCACTGGTAAAGAGTGGTGCACTATTCCCTATGGGGCACTGGTAAAGAGTGGTGCACTATTCCCTATGGGGCACTGGTAAAGAGTAGTGCACTATTCCCTATGGGGCACTGGTAAAGAGTGGTGCACTATTCCCGATGGGGCACTGGTAAAGAGTAGTGCACTATTCCCTATGGGGCACTGGTAAAGAGTGGTGCACTATTCCCTATGGGGCACTGGTAAAGAGTAGTGCACTATTCCCGATGGGGCACTGGTAAAGAGTGGTGCACTATTCCCGATGGGGCACTGGTAAAGAGTGGTGCACTATTCCCGATGGGGCACTGGTAAAGAGTAGTGCACTATTCCCGATGGGGCACTGGTAAAGAGTGGTGCACTATTCCCTATGGGGCACTGGTAAAGAGTAGTGCACTATTCCCTATTGGCCTCTGGTAAAGAGTAGTGCACTATTCTGGAAATAGGGTGCCATTGAGCTGTTATCAGACACTGTTTGATCGACTCTCGTCAAGAGAGTTAGTCAACCAAGGACTTTATGATTTCACCAGGATTCCTTCAATTGAAATGCGTATTTCTCACATTACACACAAATATTGGTTGTATTTAATCTACACAGTGTTATGTCTGATATGTTTGAGGCACTGTTCCTCTTCTGCTGTCCTGCTTGGATCAGATTATTCTGTTCTGGTTGTACCAGCTTCTTCTGTCTTGGTAGGACCAAGTTCTTCTGTGTGGTTGGACCAGTTTCTTATCTCTTGGTTTCACGAGGTTCTTCTTTTTTGGTTGGATGAGGTTCTGTTGTCTCATTAGGACCAAGTTCTTCTGTCCTGGTTGGACAGGTTCTGTTGTCTTGGTAGGACAAAGTTCTTCTGTTCGGGTTAGACCAGGGTCTTGTCTTGTGCTTGGACCAGGTTCTGTCATCTTAGTTGGACCATGTTCTTCTGTCCTGGTTGGACCAGGTTCTGTGGTCTTAGTTGGACTAGGTTCTGCTTTCTTAGTTGGCATTCTGTGTTCCGGGTTATAATGGGCCATCCTTCAGAAACATTGTCTCTCCAATGTGGTAACAGAATGTAGCATGTAACCCAACTGAATGATACGGTAATGTTTAATGAAAGGCCTTTAATATTATGTCTTTATATGCTGCATGTACATTTGCAGTCTTCTGTTAACAAAACCACAGTCTTACATTCCTGGAGGCCAGCAGGTACAGCCGGATAGTATTTCAACAGAACTACTTATCTAATTACTCACTTCAGTGACTGAGTAATATCAGCACGCCGGGTTATCCAAAGCGGTAAAATCTAAAACATGAATGGCTTGTGACCCTCCAGGATTAGGGTTGTCTACCTCTGATGTAGGCCGTGTGTGCGTAAGTAAATGTGTGTGTGGAATGCTGTCTGATTGGTGCTAGCTGTTTTTGGGGATGGTTATCATACAGTAAGTTGCTTCGTCATTGTCATCAACCCTCAATCAAACACAGAATCCTCACAGCCCTGTTGCGACATGCCAAGGTTTGGTCATTCAAGAATGTGGTTGAAGCGGTAATACCACTCTCTCATCTGACCCCACCCTGATCCCCTCCCTCGTACCTGCTGGAGATGGAGGGGATCAGAAAAGTGGAGAGAAGACCGTTTAGGGTGGGGAGAGGCAGGTCACTGGTGTGCGACTCTTCCCTCAGAGAACGTGTCATTGTAATTATGTTGTAATACCTTAAGTCAGGTATTTATTACATTAATCGAAGCTCTAATACGAATCAGAGCTCCACTCTAAACCAGGTCATTCCTTCAAATCAGAACTCCACTCTAAACCAGGTCATTCATTCAAATCAGAGCTCCACTCTAAACCAGGTCATTCCTTCAAATCAGAACTCCACTCTAAACCAGGTCATTCCTTCAAATCAGAGCTCCACTCTAAACCAGGTAATTCCTTCAAATCAGAGCACCATTTAAATCAGAGCTTTGTTCTGAATGTGAGCTCCATTCAAAATCTTAACTTGCCTTGAAATGACATCTCAAAACGTTGAATTGACATTGTGGTCTAACTGTGTTCAGATCTGTCTCACCTTCAGGAAGTGGTCAGGGTTAGGAAGGTCCTTGGGAGTTACAATAGCACCAGCACTCTGCCCACTAGTCACCAGAAAACATGGGAGTGAAAGGCAACGTTTTCATGAAATGTTCAAGAACACTTTCAAGAACATATGTTCTTAGTATTATATGTTGGGAACATGTCTGCGGGCTTTATAGACAGGTGAATTGTTTAGAACAGTGTTTTTTGTTGGATAGAGGTAAACTGATCCCCTTATAATACCATAAGTTGTGTTTGCTAGCTTTATAACCAACTAGAAATGTTAGCTGGCTGTGTGAACTGTCTGTAGAACCTACTGGCCTCAAATGCTGTTATAAAATATGTTGCCTACCTTTGCACACTATCAACTTTCATCCACCTTTTGCAAAATGCAAACTGACAAAAGGGAATCCAGACACAGTATGATTACTGCAGATGCATGTAATGAATGCATATCTGTACTTATAGACATTATGTGAATATAGTAAAAACCAGAAGGGGCCAAAAACAGAACCTAGAGGTATTCCTCAGTTGAGTTCCTAAAGTCAGTAACCCAGTCTGGTGCAGTACTTCTGACAAAACCCCTTAGGGCCATTCAGTTCCATTGTGCTCTTAATTGGTGGTGGAATGGGGTGGAGTGCCTAGGTGACACCAGTGATGCTCCAGGAGAACACATCCATCAGACACATGGACTTCAATAAATCTGTAAAACCTGTTAAGCTAGAGGCTACATCTACTCATACATACCTCTACTGCCTACATCCTTTCAGCAGCTAAAGGGAATATTCTGAAAAAGTGTGTGCGTGAACAAGGCTTGTGTGGGTGTGTATGTGTGTGTGTGTGTGTGTGTGTGTGTGTGTGTGTGTGAAAAGAAAAACAAAAAGGGCGAGTGAACATGTTTGAGTCCTTTCACATTCCAAGACAAAGGGAAGTGCCTTTGTTGTGTAGTGCAACAAGAATGTGTATGTGTTTGTGTGCATGTGTGTTTTTGGGTGTGTGTAAAAACAATGTAAGTATCTGTGTCCATTTGATTGTACCTCAGCACTACCAGGCCCGACGACTCGTAGATGTCCCTGTCCAAAGTCCTCCTGGTTGTCCCTGTCCAAAGTCCTCCTGGTTGTCCCTGTCCAAAGTCCTCCTGGTTGTCGCTGTCCAAAGTCCTCCTGGTTGTGTTGCTGATCTAGTTGCTGCCTGATGATTCTGTCTGTCACTGCCCACACCCCACATAGTTATCCCTGTCTTTGTCCACCTGTCTGTCCCTGTCTTTGTCCACCTGTCTGTCCCTGTCTTTGTCCACCTGTCTGTCCCTGTCGTTGTCCACCTGTTTGTCCCTGTCTTTGTCCACCTGTTTGTCCCTGTCTTTGTCCACCTGTCTGTCCCTGTCTTTGTCCACCTGTTTGTCCCTGTCTTTGTCCACCTGTCTGTCCCTGTCTTTGTCCACCTGTTTGTCCCTGTCTTTGTCCACCTGTTTGTCCCTGTCTTTGTCCACCTGGTCATGCAGCTGGTTTGGATTCTGCCTAAACACACTGGCCTCCTCTCAGAGTCTGGTTCCTCTGTAGGTTCCTTCATAGGTTCTGATACAGAGTAGCTCCAGTCAACCTCTGTGCTAAAATAGAACCCAATCTGATGTAGTACTTTTGACCAGATCTGTATGGGCAGTTCTGTCTCCTTGGGGACCTTAGTGGACCTGTCTAGGAACAGAACACATAGAAACAGAAGGATCTCCACACACTTTTCAATGTATTTGACCTTTTTCTGGATGTCACTGACATTCGTTTCTTTTCTATTTTTGCTGCTTGCTCTGTGGCGTTTCAAGCTGGCTACGTGTGAAAGCACTGCTGACATAGAAAGGGCTTTTTAAAATAAATCTGATTGATAGAGACACCTGTGTGAATGCATAGAACGGACTTATGACTTGGGATTGGTCATCAACAAAATATGTGTGCGTGTGTGTGTGTGCGTGTGTGCGTGAGTGTGTGCGTGTGTGTGTGTGTGCGTGCATGTGTATGTGCGTGTGTGTGTGTGTGTGTGTGTGTGTGTGAGAGAGAGAAAAAGAGAGAGAGCGAGAGAGTGGGTTAAGTGGCATGTTGTATCTGTTTTCTCAGTGGCTGAAACAGGTTATTCTGAAAGTAATGTTCAGAAACAGCCCTAACCCTAAAGACGCAGAGACACCTGCATGACTCAAAATCACACCATAACAAAGAACAAACAGGACAAGTGTCATCCACCCTATTACCTAAATAGTACACTACATTTGACCAGAGCTCTGGACTGAAAAGGACCCGGTCCTGGTTATAAAAGACATTGAAAAGGACCCGGTCCTGGTTAAAAGACATTGAAAGGGACCAGGTTCTGGTTAAAATACATTGAAAGGGACCAGGTTCTGGTCAAAATACATTGAAAGGGACCAGGTCCTGGTTAAAAGACAATGAAAAGGGACAGGTTCTGGTTAAAAGACAATGAAAAGGGACAGGTTCTGGTTAAATCACATTGAAAAGGACCAGGTCCTGGTTAAAAGACATTCAAAAGGAACAAGTCCTGGTTAAAAGACATTGAAAAGGACCAGGTTCTTGTTAAAATACATTGAAAAGGACCAAGTCCTGGTTAAAAGACAATGAAAAGGGACAGGTTCTGGTTAAAATACATTGAAAAGGAACAGGTCCTGGTTAAAAGACATTGAAAAGGGACATGTCCTGGTTAAAAGTAATGCATTATGTAGGGAATGGGGTAACATTTGGAACAGGGATTGAGGCAGTATCACACATCCCCACATGATTCATCCAGAAGATATTCATGAGGCTGAATGAGGGGGCGGGGCTTGTAAGTGTCCAAGGGGGCGGGCCTGGAATGGATTAGGGAAGAAAGACGAGTGAAGATATTTCTCAGTGTCAACCTGAACTCTACATCAAAGGGAGGTATCACACATATCTACTCACCTAGACAGGTAAGACTGCCTGAGGTTTGTGAATGACATTCATTATTAATGTCCTCATGGGGTTTATCTCTGGTTTTCTGGTTTAACTCTATTCTCATTGATCTCATGGTTGCAGTTGTTATAATGTTTCAAGCAAAAAAAGGCTGTTGTCAGGGTTTATGTGTTAGGGTCAGGGGTTACGTTTTGGGTTGGAGTGTTGCAGTTTGATGTTTAAGGTGTAGCTGGTCTCATGTAACTAGTCTCATGTGAAGCTGGTCTCAGGTGTAGCAGGTCTCAGATGAAGCTGGTCTCAGGTCTAGCTGGTCTCAGATGTAACTAGTCTCATGTGAAGCTGGTCTCAGGTGTAGCAGGTCTCAGATGAAGCTGGTCTCAGGTGTAGCAGGTCTCAGATGAAGCTGGTCTCAGGTCTAGCTGGTCTCAGATGTAACTAGTCTCACGTGAGGCTGGTCTCAGATGAAGCTGGTCTCAGATGAAGCTGGTCTCAGGTGAAGCTGGTCTCAGGTGAAGCTGGTCTCAGGTGAAGCTGGTCTCAGATGAAGCTGGTCTCAGGTGTAGCTGGTCTCAGGTGTAGCTGGTCTCAAATTAAACTGGTCTCAGGTGTAGCTGGTCTCAAATTAAACTGGTCTCAGGTGTAGCTGGTCTCAGGTGTAGCTGGTCTCAGATGAAGCTGGACACAGGAGAAACTGATCTCAGGTGGGTGTAGCTGGTCTCAGGTGAATTAGTCACTAATGGAAATTAGAATAGATCTGAATAGACATGAGCCCGACCTGACAACTCCCTAATGATTCCCTCCCTAACTGCCCAGGCTCTGGTGGTTTTAATGTTTTGGAGGATTTAAATAGAAATATGTTAAATAGATCACCCATTTCTCTGACAGATGTTGAATAATTATATCAGCTCTATTCGTGCCCTTTGTATTTGCAAATATTGGTGTAGTTTTGCCAACTAAACATGAACCTAGTTAACTTTTTGATCAAACCCTTCTCTACAGTAGCTAGAGTTGGGATAGAGAGCCCATCCACTCTGAGAGTTGGGATAGAGAGCCTATCCACTCTGAGAGTTGGGATAGAGAGCCTATCCACTCTGAGAGTTGGGATAGAGAGCCCATCCACTCTGAGAGTTGGGATAGAGAGCCTATCCACTCTGAGAGTTGGGATAGAGGTCACATCCACTCTGAGAGTTGGGACAGAGAGCCTATCCACTCTGAGAGTTGGGATAGAGGTCACATCCACTCTGAGAGTTGGGATAGAGGGCACATCCACTCTGAGAGTTGTGATAGAGGTCACATCCACTCTGAGAGTTGGGATAGAGGGCACATCCACTCTGAGGCTTTTTGATTAAATAGAAGTTTTGTGCCATTTTTGTTCAGAATGCACTGATGTGGGCACATGCCAAAAGAAACTGTGAAAGAATTCTATCGAAGTTGTGCCCTTCATGCATATTTGCCTTGTCATTGGCTACAGCAGTTGTGGCTGTTTTGCATATTTGCCTTTTCATTGGCTACAGAAGCTGTGGCTGTCATGCATATTTGCTAGAACCAACCTCTACATCCAGCAAAGGAAAATATTTTTGGTTCTGTCTCAGAACAAGCAAGTAACCCTAATTGCTCCTGGATCATTTTTGTAAATAACAACCTGTTCTCAGTCAAATTAACTGATTAAATAATAGTTAAGTGGCACACAGACCACACAGGCTTGGCACCCAGAACACACAGCTTATGTT
Source organism: Esox lucius (assembly GCF_011004845.1). Classification (NCBI taxonomy): domain Eukaryota; kingdom Metazoa; phylum Chordata; class Actinopteri; order Esociformes; family Esocidae; genus Esox; species Esox lucius. The sequence continues at coordinate 53,154,770 of NC_047579.1, forward strand.
TCAGGACCCCACCCCAGCTCCTCAAGGATCTCAGCCCCTCACACAAACCCATAGCTCTGTACTATACCTTTCATCAAACCCATGGCTCTGTACTATACCTTTCATCAAACCCATAGCACTGTACTGTACCTTTCATCAAACCCATAGCTCTGTACTATACCTTTCATCAAACCCATAGCTCTGTATTGTACCTTTCATCAAACCTATAGCTCTGTACTCTACCTTTCATCAATACATTGTTTCCTGTAAATTGGATCAAAGGGTGTCATTTTGATTGCGCCCAGCCAGTTCTATGGTTTGCATCCCAATTACCTCTCCTTTTCCTGAAAGAGAAGCTACACCCACTCACTTCTTCCCACAAATGTTAAAAGAACTGAATTTGCTGGACAGGGTTTCCACCATTTGTCAAATATCACCTTCTCTAAAGTCCAAACTTTAGGAGGAAGGAGGGTCCACCCGCTTGATGTCAAAACGAGCAACCCAAAATCAACACACACACACACACAGTCAGGTAACTGTCTCACACCGAAACACACATAGGTAGCTATCTCTTAAGTTGACGACAGCTTTAACGAAAAATACTTCTGCTACCTTTTTTCACTGACAATTAAATACAAACTGTGACTAAATAAATGAAGGACAAACATTTTATAATGCCTGAGGAAAACAGCATTTTGCCATTTATCATGTGCATGTTGTTGTAGAGCATCCTTGAAATTCATTGAATGGCCCCTTCTCTGGGTGTCTGTCTGGTCCCAGCCTTCTCACACATCCCCCTCCCTGCAAACAAACAGACATGACCTTCCCAAATAACTAAGTATTAAATAATCCTAGATTTCGTCAATCACATTTAGGGAGAAAGAAACCTCTGTCTTCTGAACACCTCAACAGTCCAAGATTACACCTTACTGTAATGTCAGACAGCTACTAGTTAGACATTGGTTGTTGGTGGTTAGTTAAATTAGATAAATCAAACAGTAAGTCATTTTTGACTAATGATGAAGACTATGGCTAAATCTTAAATAGTTGCCAAAATGAACACTGTCACAGACAGGTGACTATGCACACAGACCCACATAGTTCTGTAGTTCTTGTCAGATGGTGAGAGCTGGTGTGTTAAAGAACCCTGCAGAACTGCATTCCTCTTACTTGCTATCATACGCCCGTGTAAACCTGGGTGTGTGTGTGTTTGTGTATTCATACAGGTTTTACTGTGCTGGTAGGGACTTAATATCCCTTAAAGGATGGTAAAATAAAAATGTAAACTTAGTAGGGATATTTTGCATGAGCGTAAAGGCTATGGTTGCCTTCGGGGGTTAGGTTTAGGGTAACATCTGGAATTGAGGTTGGGATTAGATTTAGGGTGATAGGCTAGGATTAGGTTTAAATGTATGTTTTTGAAGTCAGGGTTAGGTTTAGGGTTAGGGGGTGGGGGGAAATCTGATTTTCAATAGGAGTGAGGTTTTAAAATGTTAAGTGTGCGTGCGTGTTTCAGGTCATTGGTTCCCATCCCAGCCAGTCCCCGTCACCATAGCAAGTATAATCCTATGAACAAAAGGTGGTTGACTGGCTGACAGCTCTCTGTTCACGCTATGGTGGATGGATGTAGGGATGTGTGGGGATGGATGTTGTGATGAGTGAGGATGGATGTGGGGATGTGTGGGGATGGATGTTGTGATGAGTGAGGATGGATGTGGGGATGTGTGGGGATGGATGTTGTGATGAGTGAGGATGGATGTGGGGATGTGTGGGGATGGATGTTGTGATGAGTGAGGATGGATGTGGGGAAGGGTGGGGATGGATGTTGTGATGTGTGGGGATGGATGTGGGGATGTGTGGGGATGGATGTTGTGATGAGTGAGGATGGATGTGGGGATGTGTGGGGATGGATGTTGTGGTGTGTGAGGATGGATGTGGGGATGTGTGGGGATGGATGTTGTGGTGTGTGGGGATGGATGTGGGGATGTGTGGGGATGGATGTTGTGATGTGTGGGGATGGATGTTGTGATGTGTGGGGATGAATGTTGTGATGTGGGGGGATGGATGCTGTGATGTGTGGGGATGGATGTTGTGATGTGTGGGGATGGCTGTGATGGGTGGGGATGGATGTTGTGATGTGGGGGGATGGATGTTGTGATGTGTGGGGATGTATGTTGTGATGTGTGGGGATGGATGTTGGGATGTGGGGGGATGGATGTTGTGATGTGTGGGGATGGATGTTGTGATGTGTGGGGATGGATGTGGGGATGTGTGGGGATGTTTGGGGATGGATGTGGGGATGTGTGGGGATGGATGTTGTGATGTGTGGGGATGGATGTTGTGATGTGTGGGGATGGATGTTGTGATGTGTGGGGATGGATGTTGTGATGTGTGGGGATGTGGGGATGTATGTAGATGGATGTTGGGATAGATGTAGATGAATGTTGTGATGTGTGGGGATGGATGTGGGGATGTGTGGGGATGGATGTTGTGATGTGTGGGGATGGATGTTGTGATGTGTGGTTATGTATTTAGTTCAGGATCAGTTAGTCTTCGTTAGTCTGGGTTCCAGTCTATTTCGTTTAGAATCAGTTAGACTTCTTTAGTCTGGGTACCAGTCTATTTAGCAGACATTCCACTCCTTGACAAAGATGTTTAGTGTAATGAGTTTCAGCTGGTCAGAATAAGGTGACATCTGAGCTCCAGTTTTAACAGGTCATGTGTGGGGATGGATGTTGTGATGTGTGGTTATGTATTTAGTTCAGGATCAGTTAGACTTCGTTAGTCTGGGTTCCAGTCTATTTCGTTTAGAATCAGTTAGACTTCTTTAGTCTGGGTACCAGTCTATTTAGCAGACATTCCACTCCTTGACAAAGATGTTTAGTGTAATGAGTTTCAGCTCGTCAGAATAAGGTGACATCTGAGCTCCAGTTTAACAGGTCATGCTAAATAGAGCATCTCCATGGAAATCACATTTAACTTCAATTCCTGGTAAAGCAGCCATTCAGGGAATTGAAAGCCAATTAAGAGAGTAGCTGCAGTTGTGTTTCTTCTTTGTGGACCCCAGGAAGATTTGTTGCCAAAGTATGAGCAAATGGTGAGCAAATAAACAACTTTTGATGAATTAAAATGACTAATCTCAAAAACAGTGAATGTCGTTTTGAAATAAGGACACTCCAAACTAAAAGATAATAATGTCGCCACGTAATTCTCCGTCACTACTAGTCTGAACAAGATGCCAACTGACAGGTTTCAGCTGTTTGTCTTCGTCCGACAGGTTTTAGCTGTGCTGTTCTGGCAACTTCTGTACTCAGGGTTATAGCACCACCAACTGGCCAGCATTACAGAAGCCTGCACTCCCCTGCTGGTTTGCCTCTGATGTTATGCGGGTCGGTCCTGGTTGGGAGACCAAATACTGCTGGAAGTGATGCTGAAGGGCCAGTAGAGGGACATTAGTGATGGCAGGTTGTGGAGCAGTAAAAGCATCTGACCAGTAACAGTAAGGTTGCTTGATCAAATCCCTGGGGTTCCACAGGAGACGGTGCACTTGGTTTGGGGTTTAGTAAGGGAACATTACTACACTTGGTTTGGGGTTTAGTAAGGGAACATTACTACACTTGGTTTGGGGGTTAGTAAGGGAACATTACTACACTTGGTTTGGGGTTTAGTAAGGGAACATTACTACACTTGGTTTGGGGTTTAGTAAGGGAACATTACTACACTTGGTTTGGGAGGTTAGTAAGGGAACATTACTACACTTGGTTTGGGGTTTAGTAAGGGAACATTACTACACTTGGTTTGGGAGGTTAGTAAGGGAACATTACTACACTTGGTTTGGGGTTTAGTAAGGGAACATTACTGCACTTGGTTTGGGGGTTAGTAAGGGAACATTACTACACTTGGTTTGGGGTTTAGTAAGGGAACATTACTACACTTGGTTTGGGGTTTAGTAAGGGAACATTACTACACTTGGTTTGGGAGGTTAGTAAGGGAACATTACTACACTTGGTTTGGGGTTTAGTAAGGGAACATTACTACACTTGGTTTGGGAGGTTAGTAAGGGAACATTACTACACTTGGTTTGGGGTTTAGTAAGGGAACATTACTGCACTTGGTTTGGGGGTTAGTAAGGGAACATTACTACACTTGGTTTGGGGTTTAGTAAGGGAACATTACTACACTTGGTTTGGGGTTTAGTAAGGGAACATTACTACACTTGGTTTGGGAGGTTAGTAAGGGAACATTACTACACTTGGTTTGGACTGATGGACTAAGGCTGAGTGTCTAGGGCTTCGGGTGTAGGGTTTATGATCTAGGACTGAGGGTGTAGCTGAGGAACTAGGGCTGAGTGTCTAGGGCTTTGGGTGTAGGGTTTATGATCTAGGACTGAGGGTGTAGCTGAGGAACTAGGGCTGAGTGTCTAGGGCTTTGGGTGTAGGGTTTATGATCTAGGACTGAGGGTGTAGCTGAGGAACTAGGGCTGAGTGTCTAGGGCTTTGGGTGTAGGGTTTATGATCTAGGACTGAGGGTGTAGCTGAGGAACTAGGGCTGAGTGTCTAGGGCTTTGGGTGTAGGGTTTATGATCTAGGACTGAGGGTGTAGCTGAGGAACTAGGGCTGAGTGTCTAGGGCTTTGGGTGTAGGGTTTATGATCTAGGACTGAGGGTGTAGCTGAGGAACTAGGGCTGAGTGTCTAGGGCTTTGGGTGTAGGGTTTATGATCTAGGACTGAGGGTGTAGCTGAGGAACTAGGGCTGAGTGTCTAGGGCTTTGGGTGTAGGGTTTATGATCTAGGATTGAGGGTGTAGGACTGAGAGCAAGAGTGTTGGAGTGACTCTGAAATTTGGTGGGGGGGGACATTTGACTACAGTGTCAGTGTTAATGTATCACACCAAAATGTCTATTTAATATGTAGTTCTGTGTTTTGATAGGACGTAAGCATTCAGTGGGAATATTCCTATCAGTTTGACTTGAAGAAAGTAGTGATTTCTGAACAGCTTTAAGTTTTCCAATCTGCTCATATAGACGCCTTGGATTCATTTAATTAAAATCACTTCTTACCTGTTGATTTGAGGCCTCTCTCTTTCCCTCGCCCTGCCTACATTTCTGACCAGTGTTTTTGTCATGACAGCCTCTCTTCTGCATAAAGTAAACACATACAGTTGTGCTCAAAATGTTGCAAACCCAAAAAGGGAATTGATAATATATGTACCATTTGTAAAGCAAAACATTTACTGACCCCTGTTCCAAAGTCTGCATACCCATGGTTCTTAATACTGTGTATTGCCCCCCTTTAGCATAAATGACAGAATGCAGTCTTTTGTAATAGTTGTCTATGAGGCCCCGAATTCTTGCAGGTGGTATAGCTGCCCATTCGTCTTGGCAAAATGCCTCCAGGTCATGCAAAGTCTTTGGTTGTCATGCATGAACCACACATTTCTCCCTAGAGTGGCTCAATTATATTAAGGTCAGGAGACTGATGGTCACTCCAGAACCTTCAGCTTTTTCTGCTGTAACCACTGTTGGATCAACTTGGCCTTGTGCTTAGGGTCATTGTCGCGCTGGAAAGTCCAAGAGCGTCCCATGTGCAGCTTTCATGCAGAACAATGCAAATTGTCTGTCACTTATCAATGATTCACCTGTTGGTTTGTGGTCACTTTCTCTCTCTCCTTGCCTGTGTGTTCCTGTTATTCACTTTCCTGCCATGATCATACATAGCATCAAGAAAATCCTTAGAATATTCAACACAATTTTAGGACCCATAGCTATATATAGATGATTCAAAACATCTACACTGAGGGAAAAACAATTTGAGATTGTTATCAAGAACAATAGTTACTTACACTCCATTTTTGGTTGGTGGTGGCTCATCCATTATTTGGCTAGTTACTTGCAGACCCTCTGGTGAAGACTAAGACAGAGATTGTGCAAGTCATTTTAGTAGGCGTTCTTCCTGACTGGCTGTCAGAGGTGTAAAAAGTACCAAGTATTCAACTGGGTTTGGCTGTGTTCACCACTTTAGGGAAATATCTAATTAGGTTTTTCTTCCCAAAACTGGTGAACACAGCCGAGTACTTTTACTTCATACTTTTTATACCTCTGGGGGCTGTCTACTTTTCACACCCCTGGGGGCTGTCTACTTTTTACACCTCTGGGGGCTGTCTACTTTTTACACCTCTGGGGGCTGTCTACTTAGTGTTTGGAGTTCAGCCATTGAGAGAGACTACAAGTGGATTTGTAATTCCCCAAAACTGTGTGGTAGATGCACCTAACCTCTGACCTCTCACCACTCCAACCAGGAAGCCCTAAGCAGAAGAAAATGAGTATAACGAAAGAAAAGGACCCTCCTCCTTACATCTTACCTGGTAAGTCAACAACACTAACATTATTTTGTGTTCCTATCATTTTACCAACACGACTATATTAGGCTAGTAGTATTGTATGTTCTAGTCTAGGTTTGTTGTATTTTAAGACACTATTCATTATGTACCAGGCTAGGTTAGGTTAATTGTATTGTATGATACTATTCATTATGTACCAGGCTAGGTTAGGTTAATTGTATTGTATGATAGTATTCATTATGTACCAGGCTAGGTTAGGTTAATTGTATTGTATGATACTATTCATTATGTACCAGGCTAGGTTAGGTTAATTATATTGTATGATACTATTCATTATGTACCAGGCTAGGTTAGGTTAATTGTATTGTATGATACTATTCATTATGTACCAGGCTAGGTTAGGTTATTTGTATTGTATGATACTATTCATTATGTACCAGGCTAGGTTAGGTTAATTGTATTGTATGATACTATTCATTATGTACCAGGCTAGGTTAGGTTAATTGTATTGTATGATAGTATTCATTATGTACCAGGCTATGCTAGGTTATTTGTATTGTATGATACTATTCATTATGTACCAGGCTAGGTTAGGTTAATTGTATTGTATGATACTATTCATTATGTACCAGGCTAGGTTAGGTTAATTGTATTGTATGATACTATTCATTATGTACCAGGCTATGCTAGGTTATTTGTATTGTATGATACTATTCATTATGTACCAGGCTAGGTTAGGTTATTTGTATTGTATGATACTATTCATTATGTACCAGGCTAGGTTAGGTTAATTGTATTTTATGATATTATTCATTATGTACCAGGCTAGGTTAGGTTATTTGTATTGTATGATACTATTCATTATGTACCAGGCTAGGTTAGGTTAATTGTATTGTATGATACTATTCATTATGTACCAGGCTAGGTTAGGTTAATTGTATTGTATGATACTATTCATTATGTACCAGGCTAGGTTAGGTTAATTGTATTGTATGATATTATTCTCCACCGCATCTAAACTCTCTAACAACCACCCCCCCCCCATCTTCCAGTTGAAGGTCAAGGTGATGATAATATAAAGGTGTACCATCCTCACACCCCATTCAACCCTCCTGGATCCACCATCTCTTCTGGAGGAAGGGCTCCAGGTAAACCTGTCCTCTGCCTCGTCAGACACCTCCTCGCCCAATTACATTCCTGTCAGGTTATATTGGCGCATACATTCCCCATCAATCTCCCTCGCTACCTTGTGTGGGTGTTGGGAGTTTTATTCAAAAGTATTGGAGGCAGAAATGCCCTTAAGACCGAAACGAATGTTACGTTGATTCAGTGCAGGTGGACGGTTATGGGAAGGGTAAGGGTAAGGGACAAGCTCTAACCTTGGTCAAACGTCTACTTAGATTCAGTCATTTTCCATCATATCAACCAATTCATCTTCAAGTGAAACTCTAACATGCTGTTTATGAGGTCCAACAATGACGGGGGCTCTAATGATGGGGGCTCTAATGATGGGGGCTCTAATGATGGGGGCTCTAATGATGAGGGCTCTAATGATGGGGGCTCTAATGATGGGGGCTCTAATGATGGGGGCTCTAATGATGAGGGCTCTAATGATGAGGGCTCTAATGATGGGGGCTCTAATGATGGGGACTCTAATGATGAGGGCTCTAATGATGGGGGCTCTAATGATGGGGGCTCTAATGATGAGGGCTCTAATGATGGGGGCTCTAATGATGGGGGCTCTAATGATGGGGGCTCTAATGATGAGGGCTCTAATGATGAGGGCTCTAATGATGGGGGCTCTAATGATGGGGGCTCTAATGATGGGGGCTGACGTGTCAAAATATGACGGTACCGTTCTCTCTCAGTGTTCACCAGTGGAGGAGGTGGAATCGGAGGTGGGGATTTACGAGGCAGTGGAATAGGAGGTGATGGTGGCGAAACTCAGAAGCCGAGGTTTGTGAGTTATGAGACCGAGCTGGGTCGGACAGCAGCCATGACCACCTGCACTTCCTGTCAGCAGCAGGTAAGCCCTTGGACAGCCATTTTGGATTCCACAATGTGGTGTGTTGGATGTGCAGTGTGTCCAGCCTAAACCCTGTTATGTCTTTAGCATTTGCTTGGTGTCTTATTCTATCACAGGAGATTTTATTGTAACGTAGAGAAAATATCTGTCACCCGATAATAATCAACCATCAAACTGAATCTGACAGGTGATGACCAATGTCACCTACAAGGTTGGGGCCTTCGCCTGGCTCATGTGTCTCCTCTTCATCTGTTTTGGGTGAGTAGGGAGGAAGGGAGGGGTGGGGGGATGGGGGTGGGGGGGTGTATCTTCAATTCAATTCTGTCTGTCCTCCATGTTGAGGCTAGGTTAGTTGTATTATTAAGACACTTCCATTATGTACGAGGCTATGTCAGGTTAGTTGTATTATGTTTATTGTATTCTACTTGTGTTTACATGTTTATTGTATTCTACTTGTGTCTATATGTTCGTTGTATTCTACTTGTGTCTATATGTTCGTTGTATTCTACTTTTGTCTATATGTTCGTTGTATTCTACTTGTGTCTATATGTTCGTTGTATTCTACTTGTGTCTACATGTTTATCGTATTCTACTTGTGTCTACATGTTTATCGTATTCTACTTGTGTCTACATGTTTATCGTATTCTACTTGTGTCTACATGTTTATCGTATTCTACTTGTGTCTACATGTTTATCGTATTCTACTTGTGTCTACATGTTTATCGTATTCTACTTGTGTCTACATGTTTATCGTACTCTACTTGTGTCTACATGTTTATCGTATTCTACTTGTGTCTACATGTTTATTGTATTGTCTTTATATCTTCCAGGTTGATCCTGGGCTGCTGTTTGATCCCATTCTTCCTGAAACACTTTAAGGACGCGTATCATTCCTGTCCTCGTTGCAACCGTATCCTCCACGTGGACAAGAAGCGCTGCTGCTGACCTCCACACTGCCATGGCAACCAGGGGAGGAGGAGCTGTCAGGGCCGACACCCTCTACCACTGCTCTCACTGAGTCTGGGCTGGATTCCATTTCTGAAAAACATGTTTTACTTATCCCTTTAGCACACACTGCCTTGTCTATTTAAAAGTGGTTGTTCGTCTCCGGTTTCATCGCTCAGCTGTTCACCAAAGCAGGAGGGGGGATGCAAAATGGAATCCAGCTGAGATGACAGCCATCACTGCAGAAACCTCCGGAATTACTGTCCCACAACTCCCAAATAGCATCCTGTTCCCTGTGTGGTACACTTCTGAGAGTGGGAAAGGTCTCTCCATAGGGAACCGGCAGCCATTTGGGATAGAAATGTAGTTTCTATGGTTACATTCAACTAACTGTACCTAGGGTTGTAAATATTTTTTTTAAACTGAAACAAAAAACTGAAAAACATCAAAGAAGCAAGCAGACACAGGTCTGTGGCGGTGCTCTGTCTGGGGTCCTCTACTTTCCAAGAATTCCCAGGTTTTCCATTAATCCCATTTGAAATATTCCTAACGACAAAGGAATAAACCTGGTAATTCTCCAACGAGGATTTCTAGAAAACCTTTGATTTTAAGGGTACATTACTAGTGTTTTGCAGGAACAACATTCCAGAACATTCGGATAGAAATGTGTTGGGTAAAACAGTTATGATGCCTGCACATGTCTATATATTGCACCCATGTTTACAAAGGCCAACCATCAATGAGCACAATATTTCATTTGATTATATTTCAAACCCCCACCTGATTGACTCTAAATGCTACTTAACTTTCACCCTATAAGTCTTTTTTATATGTAAATATATACAGTATGAAGGAAATGTTCAAGAAATAATTGTGTGTGGGCATGTGACATTAACTCAATTTGACCCAGGCCCTAGTTAATCTGAGTGCATGGAGGTCATGCGTCCCAAATGAAACCTTATTTCTTTACCTAGTACACAAAAGAAGTGCAAAAAGAATACATGTGTTTGTCAAAGGTGTTCAGTGCAACCGGCTCCAAGGGGAAAAACACTGCCTCACTTTCCCACAGTCAGTCACACACACACACACACACACACAGTCACACACACACACACAATCACACACACACACCTGAACGCTTGGTGACAAAATTCAGCATCATTATATTCAATATACTCTGAGCAATCTAACTTTCAATTGTGAATTTTAAGAAATGTATTTGTAAGCATTGGATTCTGGTTTATTGCTTATATAGATTATTTTATGCTTCTAATAAACTAATATATATGAGGTAACATGCTTTCAGTTGTGGTTGTTGCATTGAGCAGGATGTTTGTAATAAAAAATTTGAATTGGTTTTCAAATGGTTAAATACCACATCCTTTGGGGAAAATACAAAAATTGTGAGGATAATGGAACCCCAAAAGAGTTTTTGAAAAGCCAGTTGAGAAATGTTGACATTAAATGTAAATACCTCTACCTTGTCTAAAAATTCTATCCACACTTGGTTAATTAAGTCTTCTCATTAGGTCAGAAAAAAGACATTTGATAATTTTATTTTATTTACTTTATCTCCCAAAGAGCCAAATGCAGGTTAATTTACATTATAAACCGGGTGCTTTGAATCCTGGATGCTGATTGGATATTAGATGTGGCATATGAGACTGTTATGCCTGGAATGACATCACATACATTACATTGTTTATATAGCAATAAAGGGTCTTGTGAGTTTGTTACACTCCACAATGCATTGTGCCTATAAGAACAATTCTTAGCCATGGTGTATGGGCCATAAACCACAGCCTTTTCTGCCACATTGCTTAAGAATCAGTGATCAGACTTAACAATACCAGTTAAGTGATTCACATGAAACAGCCTACAGTAACATTAAGGTATTGAACATGATATTCCCAAGGGGTTTTAATCTGATAATCAGTAAATAATACTCCGGGACATCATAGATTTCCATTTGCAGACAGGCTGTTCGGGAATCAAGCATACCCCTGACCCTTACAAATGCTTGTTGTCTACTGATTTCCAGAGATTTTAAATCTATCTACTAATCTATCTACTAATCAATCGATCCACTTTAGGAGAAACAAAAATTTGCAATTTATGTAATAAAAATAAAACAATAATTTAAATTAAAATAACCAACTTTCTGTCATGGACAGTCCCTTTCTAAATCAAATTAACCATTTCCTGTAGAGAGTTAGACTCCAACCTCATCGTTAAGGTGTGTGTTTAGGGTCCCTGTAGAGTTAGACTCCAACCTCATCGTTAAGGTGTGTGTTTAGTGACCCTGTAGAGAGTTAGACTCCAACCTCATCGTTAAGGTGTGTGTTTAGTGAGCCTGTAGAGTTAGACTCCAACCTCATCGTTAAGGTGTGTGTTTAGTGACCCTGTAGAGAGTTAGACTCCAACCTCATCGTTAAGGTGTGTGTTTAGTGACCCTGTAGAGTTAGACTCCAACCTCATCGTTAAGGTGTGTGTTTAGTGACCCTGTAGAGTTAGACTCCAACCTCATCGTTACGGTGTGTGTTTAGTGACCCTGTAGAGTTAGACTCCAACCTCATCGTTAAGGTGTGTGTTTAGTGACCCTGTAGAGTTAGACTCCAACCTCATCGTTAAGGTGTGTGTTTAGTGACCCTGTAGAGTTAGACTCCAACCTCATCGTTACGGTGTGTGTTTAGTGAGCCTGTAGAGTTAGACTCCAACCTCATCGTTAAGGTGTGTGTTTAGTGACCCTGTAGAGCAGTGGTGCCAAACCGGTTCCACGGAGGGCCGAGTGTCTGCAGGTTTTTGGTTTTTCCTATAAATTGGTTCCTAGTTCATACCTACACAACCAGGTGAGGGTAGAAACTAACCAATCAGTGACCTAATTAACCAATCAAGTACAAGGTGAGAGCAAAAACCTGCAGACACTCGGCCCTCCGTGGAACCGGTTTGACACCTGTGCTGTAGAGTTAGACTCCAACCTCATCGTTAAGGTGTGTGTTTAGTGATCCTGTAGAGTTAGACTCCAACCTCATCGTTAAGGTGTGTGTTTAGTGACCCTGTAGAGTTAGACTCCAACCTCATCGTTACGGTGTGTGTTTAGTGACCCTGTAGAGTTAGACTCCAACCTCATCGTTAAGGTGTGTGTTTAGTGATCCATGTAGAGAGTTAGATAACTCTGATCATCACTATCCCTGACTTAGTCAAGGGCAAAATGTAATTTAAGGGCTGAGGGTCTAGGGGTGTATGGGCTAGAGTTGAGGGTTTAGGCCTGAGGGTCTAGGGTGTATGGGCTAGGGTTTAGGCCTGAGGGTCTAGGGTTAGATCTAGCACCAGGATTGAGCAGACCTGGTCTTTAGGGTTTATGGGCTGTCTACTTTGTGTTTGGACACCATGGCCTGGTAAGGGTTGGACCTTATTTAGACAGGTGAGTGACTTTCTGAATCCTGTCCAATCAGCTGAATTTACCACAGGTGGCCTCAATCATCTTCTAGCGACTCTCACAGACGACCAAAGCCCACCGGATGCATTCCAGTTCCCTTTGGAGTGTCGTGGCAAAGGCCCTAAATACTTATGTACATAAAATATTACATTTTTACATTTCTAAAATGTCAAATCATGCCTAAAAATGTGTTCGCTTTGTCTTCACTGGGTATTGTGTATCAACTCCGCTCAGATGGACTAGCAGCAAGTGGATGTTTTTATAGAAAATTTTATTCAACATACATTTTCCAGCAAAAAGGCAATATACAGGTGGAGTGGTGCTTCTACAGGGAGGAGCTGCAACTGGAAAATACCAAACCAAGGAGGGTTGATCAGATCTCACCTTTCCCCCCAAGTTACCAATTCCAGTAACTTTCAGAAAATAGTTTTTCCCAGAAAACCCGGAATGGGGAGATAGTGAGAAGTAAACCCATATTCCTCCAAACAGGATTTTCAAGAAAGCAGGGAATTTTTGGGAAAGTTCTCGGAATTCTCCACCCCAGTTCCACTCCTGGGCAGCTCGTTATCTAAGCCTGCCATCATCATCATCATCATCCCCATGACAACTGATGTCATCAGGTTACACAAAGGAAGAAACAGAACAAAAGAGAACAAGACAGAATCAAACAACCCAGGAAAAAAATTATAATAATACACACAAGGAATATTAACACCTGAATCCAATCTGTAGCCAGCCAATAACAAAGTTGGTTTAATTTCATTTTACATGTTTTTTTTTCTCCTTTAAATATACAAATTGAAATGTCTTCATAAAGCCAAGTCGGATGAGTTAAGAAGGTACAGGAGGCATTCCATCTGTGCTTAAGGAAAAGGTCAGTGTGTCCGTGTGTGTGGGTTGATACAGGAATAATAATTGTTACCAGTTCTGTCTACAGTTAAAGCGGGGGGGCTGAAGCAGCACAGCTCACTCACTGGTCCAGTCTGAACACCAGGGGGCGTACTCCCCCATCACAACACCCTCCGCAAGCGGGAGACAAAAAGGAGAAGTGAGGAGACAAAAAGGAGAACAGAAGGGGAAGCGCAACGATCAAAACAAATGGTGGTGTGTGTTTGTGTTGTGGGAGTGGTGGGGGGGGGGAGGGGGGGTTTGCAAATCAAAACTACAACCAACGCTTACACATTTACCAATCCTGAGAAATGTAAAACCTTTGATATTAGGTGCCAACGTGCAAGATGAAAGTACAGACAATTTATTTTATTTTTTTTAAATTTATTTTAAACAGATGCTGTGGATTTTTATTTTATTATACAAGAAGATTTTTGCAGAAAAAGACAAAACGGAATTTCTCCTTCAACCAAAACTAAGTGAGAAAGAAGTTGTAAACATGGAAATAGTTCGACTAGTTGCACTAAAGGGGACGGGGGTATGAAGAAGGCCCCATCAGGACAGCCTGACCAGCCTCAACCCACCTGCAATGGCCCTCTTCTCAACAAAAAAAAAAAAAGAAAAAGAGAGGACCAAATCACTTTTTTTCTGCAAATGACGGCTTCCCCCCCTTGCTTGGCCTCGTCACCCCCCAACCTACGCAGCAGCTGTGTCTTTTAAACAACTCTTTATTAAAACCAAAAAACAAACAAAAGGGGGGAAATAAAGTCTAGAAGATCATGTTCACTCCTGGCCTCTCCTCCTCCCCTTCTATTAGTTAAAATTCCAATTTCATGTAGTTCTTCCAGACCAAAACAGGCAGTCAACAGTTAGAGAAGCCAAAATAACAACAGCCTCAAAAAAAAAAAGTAGTAGAAAGGGGAGGGGTGGCGGTGTGGGGAATGGGCGGGGCTTAATTTCATCACCAGCGGCCCGCCAGTAGATGCATGGAGCCGCGTGACAGGGGACTGCAAACACCAGAGGGTCTGTCTGTGTGGGTGTAAAAGGTGGTGAGACAGACAGACACAAACACGCGCACACACACACACACACACACACACACACACACACACACACACACACACACACACACACACACACTAACACGCACGCAAGCACACGCGCACACACTAGCACGCAAGCACACGCGCACACACTAACACGCGCACGAACACACACACACACACACACACACACACACACACACACACACACACACACACACACACACGCGCGCGCGCGCAGGGTTGGTTACAGTCTGTGGTTATGGTCGGTTAACGGGGGGGCTGATCAGTTGTGGATCTTGATAGCTTTCTCCAGGTAGGTGTAGCGGCCTCTCTTTGGAGCTTTGTTGAAGTGGTCCAGCCCCAGCCAAGGACGGGGGTGGGACATGTTTCCTGCAGGGGGGACAGGGGAACATTAGACCACATCTGTAGAATAGACTTAACTATCTGAAAGAGGGGGAGGGCCGGAGAGACCGTCCCAGTTTACCTGGCTGCGGCTCAAAGTCCTTCAGGTTGACCTCGTACTCGTCCTCGGTGATGTACTGGTGACGGCCCATCATCACAATCGCAAACTTGAACTGAAAAACAAACCACCAGTCAGAACACCGCTCCTCAGGGAGGCTGGCTCACAGCAGGACAGGGTTGAAGATTAAGCATCAGCGGTTTGGAATAAAATAAGCCACCTTTTATAGGTTCCCATCATACAACCAGGCGCACAAAGCCCCATGCTAACCTCAGCAGCTGTCAGTGATTACATCCCATCATGAGTACAGCAGCTCTGGCTGGGGGAGGTCTTGCACCTATGATTTCAATATTCAAGAGACTCCTTAACGCCATCTCCCCCCTGAAGGATTTGAACTGACTTCCTACTGGTTGTTCCACATAGCTACTTTAAGATGTACCCTAATTGGAAGAGGACATTTTAAATAGCTAAAACCAAGAGGAATTAAGAAAACTTAACGCTAGCCGGCTGCAGCTACGCCCCACGTTGACGCTAGCCGGCTGCAGCTACGCCCCACGTTGACGCTAGCCGGCTGCAGCTACGCCCCACGTTGACGCTAGCCGGCTGCAGCTACGCCCCACGTTGACGCTAGCCGGCTGCAGCTACGCCCCACGTTGACGCTAGCCGGCTGCAGCTACGCCCCACGTTGACGCTAGCCGGCTGCAGCTACGCCCCACGTTGACGCTAGCCGGCTGCAGCTACGCCCCACGTTGACGCTAGCCGGCTGCAGCTACGCCCCACGTTGACGCTAGCCGGCTGCAGCTACGCCCCACGTTGACGCTAGCCGGCTGCAGCTACGCCCCACGTTGACGCTAGCCGGCTGCAGCTACGCCCCACGTTGACGCTAGCCGGCTGCAGCTACGCCCCACGTTGACGCTAGCCGGCTGCAGCTACGCCCCACGTTGACGCTAGCCGGCTGCAGCTACGCCCCACGTTGACGCTAGCCGGCTGCAGCTACGCCCCACGTTGACGCTAGCCGGCTGCAGCTACGCCCCACGTTGACGCTAGCCGGCTGCAGCTACGCCCCACGTTGACGCTAGCCGGCTGCAGCTACGCCCCACGTTGACGCTAGCCGGCTGCAGCTACGCCCCACGTTGACGCTAGCCGGCTGCAGCTACGCCCCACGTTGACGCTAGCCGGCTGCAGCCAGCTAAAAAATACCTGATCATTTTCTGAACTGCAACGCCAAACCCCATCCTGAAAACAAGATGTTAGTTTATGGGTGCTAGCATTTTTTTAACCAGTCAAAACTGGAAGAACGCCAAAACAAACCAACCCACTTCGTACATGGATTAGTCAAGGGGATTGACCTTTTTTCACTTGACTATATGACGCGTTTTCAGAAACACCATTGCTTTGGAGAGAGGGTTTAGAAATGTTACCAAACTGACCTTCTCAAACTCTTTCTCCTGGACTTCGAGCATGTTCTGAATCCTCCTCATCACATCCCTGAACGGCTCACCCTGAAAACACACACCCCCAGTCAACAACACAATACTTACATAGTCAGCCAGGCAGCCAATCACATCAGTCAGCCAATCAGCCAGGCAGCCAGCCGGCCACCAGCCAATTAGACCACCAGTCACCAACAGAGATGACAGAGGACCTCGGATTTCCCCAGAAACACCGACCTGTCTGATCTTCAGGAGGAAGGGGATACCAAACGTCCCAAAGACCTCCTTGTGGAAATGGGCAACTGGAATCAACATCTCATTCTCCTTATCCAGGTCCACCTGGTCTAGAGGAAGTTCCTGGAGAAAGACACAGGGAGGGAGGGGGAGACAGAGGACTGAGTCAACAGGTAAAGTCACTTCTACTCCATTATAAATATATTACCAGGGGAAAGGAAGAAATAATCTGTTATGTAGCGTGGAGAGAGGGAGAGGAATTTACCTCCAAACTGAAAAGTGAGGGAGAGGGACTGTACCTCTATTCTGAAGGTGCGACTGGCTGCTGGAGACAAACATTCTAGCAGCTCGTCTTCCTGATGAACCCCGATGATCTTATAGCTGACAATCTCCAACAGCCTGCAGGGGTGAGGGAGGACAGGTTTATTTAAACTACAGAGATGGAGCAGTCGCTAAATGTACCCTGCTCTACCAACTGCTGAGCTGCCCCCCCACTACAGGAACACCTACAGGAGGGTAGATCTCCAGGAACAGGAAGTTAAAACCTACAGGAGGGTAGATCTCCAGGAACAGGAAGTTAAAACCTACAGGAGGGTAGATCTCCAGGAACAGGAAGTTAAAACCTACAGGAGGGTAGATCGATGTCTGCTTACCGGAGCTTCTCAGAGCCTTTGTCGGAGAGCTCCACTGCCTTTTTACATTCCTCCAACAGATCCCGCACACAACCGTGTTTATCTGGATACAGAGTGATCTCCTGTAGGGAGAGAGAAATCACCACCATGGGCAAACCAGGGAAGTGAGAGAGAGTGTGTGTGTGTGTGTGTTAGTTTGCGTTACCTCCTCCCGGTACTGGCTGTTCAGCCATATGGATTTGAAACTCCGCCTGTTCTCAAAGTCTGTTATCTTCATCTTCAGCTGAGACGAAAGAAAACGAGTAGTCAACATAAACACATACACACACGTCAAACTCAAGTACATCACAGATAATTGACTGACTGTAAAACATCCTGAGCATCTTGCTTTTAGGAGGTCACAATGACAGGCCAATTCTAGTCTGAATAAGACCGAATACATCTTTGAAAGACTTGTTTTTTTGGACTGACTGCTGAATCATAAGCTGCTTTCTTTCACCAGATGTACAGACTCAGACCACCAATTTTCTACCATGTCCACACAACTGTGTGATAGTGCATACCACCACATCTCTGTAGGCAGACCAGTACCTGTTGGTAGTAGAGTTTCTTGGGCTGGCGTGGTTTGAAGAACTGCAGCAGGTCTCTGAGAGTTCCTTCATAGTTATGTCTAAGAGGATTCCCAGGACCGTCCCTGTACCTGCCCAGAGAGGAGAGGAGAGGGGGAGGAGAGGAGGTGGTGGAGAGGGACAGATCAGGAGAGGAGAGGGGGAGGAGAGGAGGTGGTGGAGAGGGACAAATCAGGAGAGGAGAGGAGGTGGTGGAGAGGGACAGATCAGGAGAGGAGAGGGGGAGGAGAGGAGGTGGTGGAGAGGGACAAATCAGGAGAGGAGGTGGTGGAGAGGGACAGATCAGGAGAGGAGGTGGTGGAGAGGGACAGATCAGGAGAGGAGGTGGTGGAGAGGGACAGATCAGGAGAGGAGGTGGTGGAGAGGGACAGATCAGGAGAGGAGGTGGTGGAGAGGGACAGATCAGGAGAGGAGAGGAGGTGGTGGAGAGGGACAAATCAGGAGAGGAGAGGAGGTGGTGGAGAGGGACAAATCAGGAGAGGAGAGGGGGAGGAGAGGAGGTGGTGGAGAGGGACAAATCAGGAGAGGAGAGTGGGAGGAGAGGAGGTGGTGGAGAAGGACAGATCAGGAGAGGAGAGGGACAAAATCAGGAGAGGAGAGGGACAAATCAGGAGAGGAGAGGGGGAGGAGAGGAGGTGGTGGAGAAGGACAGATCAGGAGAGGAGAGGGACAAAATCAGGAGAGGAGAAGGACAGATCAGGAGAGGAGAGGATGTGAAAGAGATGTGGAGAGAAGTGTGGGAGGAGAGAAAGAGGGGGACAGGTTACTCAAATTGACTCTTCAAACTTCTTGTCCAGAGTCCTGTGTGTGTGTGTGTGTGTGTGTGTGTGTGTGTGTGTGTGTGTGTGTGTGACAGCAGTCCTACCCCTGGGATTTGAAGAACTGGAGCAGCATTGGGTCTGTATTGAGCCTCTGAGCCACGGTCTTCGCCACCTGCCAAGACAGACTGGAGTTAGAGACCAGTATCTTGGACCATACATCTACATGGTTGTGGATCACTATTCAAAAAGTCACTATCTGCTTGGCATTAAAAACCTGGCTGCATGTTAGCAACACTATCGTTCCCACCCAGGGACACGTCAACTGGACAGTAAACAGGTATTAGTCAAACTACAAAGCATCTGACAGGTCCGTTTCCTTGGTCACCCTAGCCCGGACTAGCCCACTCCTCAGAGCAGGAAGGGATGACCTTGGACTCATTCTGTCCACCCTGCTGGGAAGGAATGCATACCGGTGGGTCCGTGGCATGTCCCTCATGGAATAAGTCCCAGTAATTCCACTAACACTGCCTATGTAGAACCAGAATTACGGAAGTAAATCGCCAATGTCCCCTAATTAGCGGGTGGCACAAACCGAGGCTTTCCATTTAAATCCTGCACATTGAACGCGGAGATGCAAAACTGTCTGCATATTAAAAAAAATAAAGTGGAGGCTAAAGAGACGGACCCTCAGAACAGTACATACACATCCCGCTACAAAAACCCTCACGTCCTTATAACAAAATTCAACACCCTCCTGATTGTTCACCGCAGGCCTGCCATTGGTCGCCTCCAAGATCAACATCAAGCTAAGATGTGGGACAGATGACAGCAGGCAGCTCAGGCACTTTACCAGGGAAGAAAAGCCCAGGGGCTGGTCTACTTGAGGAGTGGGTTTCTCATTGACACCAGAGCTACAGCAGCCAGGTGTCTGCATAGATCACCCGCTTCCACAGAACCAAAACCACGGAGCGGGATGTCTTGCTCCGTCTACCATCCCCACCTGAACCTCTTACAGCTAGCAATATGAAGTGACATCAGGTGTACGCGACCTCTTCCTGACCTGGAAGTAGTTCATCCTATTGGAGAGAGTGACGACAAAGCCAGGGTCGTTGTGGATGGTTTTGTCACAGAAGATGACGTCCACCCGGTGATACAGGTCTCTGAAGTAGTCCTTGGCTGTGGGCAGCTCGCTGCTGTCGTTCTCTGGGTCATCTCTGCAGGGAGAAGGACACATTGGCTCCATTCACAGGAATATCTTTCAGCTCTCAGAGTTGGAGTAACGCCAGTATTCCGGGTCCACGTGGCCATGTCCTCGACTCAAATTCACATGCAACTTACTTCTGGAAGACGATGATGTCCCCATCCATGAGTTCATCCAGAGCTTTATCCAGTGAGACGTCATAGTCCTGTATGCGCTCTGTTAAATTAGGCTTCACTTCCTGGAACACAGACCCATGGGATATCAGCGTTATCAAAATGTTCCCAAATCTACAATTAAAATTTGAAAAATTAACTGAAACTGCGTTAAGTATTTTGCCCAGCAGGGGGCAACGTCATGCAACAACACAAGGTTTGTTAAAAGTAACACTTATTTTTAACATGGTGTCACCCATCACAAAGGATGTGCTTTAAATATCCCACGGTAGCATTCTGCCTGTGTGTTGGTAGGCAGTAAAAAAATAAAAAAAGGATAGGCTACATGTAAAAGTGCAACTGAAACATAAACGAGAGGTGTAACTGCATACATGGAATTCAATCGTCCAAAAATTCGAACATTTTCTATCTGTATTTGTTGTTTTCACATGTAGATGCTGTTGAAATGAACAACCACTTGGCTCTCATTGCTTAACTCCTATTGGCACCATCTCAGCTGCGTTCATGTCAGTTCACAAGACAGGTTTCGCGCTGCGAGACACATTCGTCAGAGGGGATGAGTGCAGCGGTATAATAAACATGGTTAGCCCAACTTATTAACACCTAAAGCCTTACTAGGAATGCCAGCGATAACAAGGCGGTGGATTTCAAAGCAACTTTTCAGTCCGATCCCAAAAATGTTTTTTCATACATAGATTTTTTTGTGTGTTCGTGTTAGGTCCGATTATTAAATATAATTTCCATATTGAACTTATCAATTAGACAGCCCTATCGGGTAGCGTGTGGGCGTGTTCACCTCATAGAGGATAAGACTGGTCTCCTGTTGAAACCCTGCTCTCTCACACATAACGGGCAACAGGTCTCCTGACAGGAAGAAAAACAAACGTTAAACACTGAATACACACATACGTACATAAACATACATTCACTATTCAGTAAGTCTGAAGCTGTTCCACACTGATTGTGGTTACAATTGAATGAATCTAACAACTGACGACCTGTGACGCGTTTAAACACCCGGGATAGAGACCCCATTGCGGGGGTAGACCCCCACATTTCTTTTTTTATTAAATATTTAAACAGTTTACATTTTAGTAGTTCAGCGCTCTACAGCAGAGCAGTTTTCAGTACTAAGCACATACACATTCATACAGTCGCAGACTGGCACTCCAAAGGGAAACAAGTTGTAGTGACTGATTTAAATTGGAATACAAAAATGTCAATATTTCATGATCTCCTCTGCTCTAATTAGGATGTTTATTCAGAGATAATACAAGGTGGAAATGGGGCCTCTTTATCCCAGGTGATTAGAGATAATACAAGGTGGAAATGGGGTCTCTTTATCCCAGGTGATTAGAGTTAATACAAGGTGGAAATGGGGTCTCAGTGTACCAGCTGTAATTCAGAGATAATACAACGTGCCTTGCAAACAGCACACAGGTGTACTTACGTATTTTACAGGATATAGGTGTGTAGATATGTCCACAATAATTTAAGCTTCTGGGTTTTGGATCATACATCTTCAGGAACAACATGACATCATCTGGAGGAGAGAAAAGGTGTTTATAATCGACAGAACAAAAATCTATATTAACATGACCACGTTTATGAAATCTTATGTACAAAAGCCTCATTTATCAATTTAAAAAGTAATTTACTATACAGAATCGATGTCTGGGGGATTTATATTTGGTAGTAAGGGATGGAAAGACAATGTAGTAGGACAATGTAGTAAGCTATGACTTAACTGCCAACTTGAGAATCCTAACCCCCATGAGGTAACTTGTCAAAGCTCGATGTTTAAACATTAGCTATGATAGACAGTAAATAAGTTGCACAGCCCTGGATGTCCCCCGTCTAAAAACATAAGGATTTCTCTGCTTACTTCAAAAGACTGCGTTTACTGGGACGTGCAACAACTAATAACACAAACAAAATACAACCCCTGGACAGCAGGGGTTCTTAACGCTAACTCCACATCTGAAAGACGTCACGCCTTCAACACATAAAGCCCGATATGGCACAGGCTATTTTCTGTCATTTAAATGCTTAAGGAGGAAACTGACCCAGGGTAGTTGGGGAAGTTTGCCCGGTAAAACCAATAGACAATTTCAAAGCAGTTACTTGCTTTGTTTTACGCTGAACGAGAAATGCTGTGTCATTTGTCCCCCCCCCAACATTTTTAAAACGTTTTTTGGGAAGGAAGGTATTAAGTAACTTGAGCAAAATAATGTGTTTTAATTGATCTTTAAGTCCACTTGGATTGCTTGGATGTCCAGTAGATTGATGGTGGGCTGACGGATTCAGAAAGCCCTAAAGATCCTATAACGGACAGTAAATTTGCGGTCCTTAACAACCCTAAAGATCCTCTAACGGACAGTAAATTTGCGGTCCTTAACAACCCTAAAGATCCGCTTACAGACAATAAAACTCACGGTCCTTGTCGAACTTCGGTAACGTTGCTCCGCTAGCGGCCAACTCCGGGTCCACAGTCTCCAGAAATATTGTCCAGGGAGTCTCGTTGTCACTCAAGTCTATCATCTGGTAACACACAGAGAGTCAGACACGAACACACTAAACAGCTCAAGACAGAGAGTCAGACACGAACACACTAAACAGCTCAAGACAGAGAGTCAGACACAAACACACTAAACAGCTCAAGACAGAGAGTCAGACACGAACACACTAAACAGCTCAAGACAGAGAGTCAGACACGAACACACTAAACAGCTCAAGACAGAGAGTCAGACACGAACACACTAAACAGCTCAAGACAGAGAGTCAGACACGAACACACTAAACAGCTCAAGACAGAGAGTCAGACACGAACACACTAAACAGCTCAAGACAGAGAGTCAGACACGAACACACTAAACAGCTCAAGACAGAGAGTCAGACACGAACACACTAAACAGCTACAGATCAACAGCTCCGTTACTCACAGACTTGTTGCAGTCAGCCTCATAGTCCAGCATGGCGGGTCGCTTGGTTCCGTTGCTGCGGGCCTGCATGGGCCACAGTCTCATCTGGTCCTGTGGGAAACCCTGGAGCGCACACACACACACACACACACACACACACTTAGACTAGGGCTTCACACCAACACAAGGAACATTGAGAGTTGTTTTGACGGATCTACTGGGCAATGTTTTAAAAGGGGTCTTTTCAAAGGAAGCCGTATCATTATTGTATAATATCAGATTGCTAGAGGCGATGACAGCAAGACAACCCCACAGATCCGTCTGTTATGCTTTCTGAAGTCTCAGTTGATGACACGGAAACATTATAATCACTGCTCAAATGAAGCCTCTTATTAGTTTATAACAGCTTATGTGTTCTCATAATGTAAGACAGCGCTGTCATCACACAATGACTTTCCGACCTGAACTTTCAGTTGAATGTCATGCATGTTAAGCAGATAATCGGGTATCAGCTGAACATTAATGCCCACAAGAGTGTAAAAGTTTGGGTTTGGAAGATTTGATAGGGATTTCTGCACGCAATTACTCTGAAAGGCAGCAGTCGTTGCCAACTGGGTGGGACTCCTGACTTCCAATAGTGTTTATAGTAAGCGGGGGCCATCCCAGGTTACTAACACTTCGCTAATCATTTGCACCTGTTTTAATGCATCAGATTCAAATTTCATAAATGTTGTGATGGTTAAGGTAGGGTGTGGTAACTGTCAGCTTAAGGAAATTGCATTTCTGCTCATTTAAATTACTGCTATTACTGCCACTACTTCGACTATTATTATTACTATTATTACTATTATTACTATTATTATTATTATTAACTACTATTGCTGCCACTATTATTATTATTACTACTACTACTACTACTACTACTACTACTGCTGCTGCCACTATTATTATTATTACTACTATTGCTGCCACTAATATAACTACTATTACTGCCACTATTATTATTATTACTACTACTACTACTACTACTACTACTACTACTGCTGCTGCCACTATTATTATTATTACTACTATTGCTGCCACTAATATAACTACTATTACTGCCACTATTATTATTATTAATATTAATACTATTACTGCCACTATTATTATTTATACCATTACTGAACCTATTATAATTACTAGTATTACTGAACCTATTATAATTACTAGCATTACTATTATTACTGCCACTATTATTATTAATAGTATTACTATTATTACTGCTACTATTATTTGTACAGCTAATATTAATATTACTGCCACTATTATTATTACTAGTTTTACTACTATTACTTTTCCTGCTACTATTAATATTACTGCTACTATTATTCCTACTATAAATGTATTATTACTACACATATAATTGCTGCTATTATTATTGTTACTATTACTACCACCACTACAACCAGTACCATTATTACCACTATTACCATAACTATTATGATTACATTTTAAAAACATGTTTTTGAGGGGGGCACAGACAACCGTACTGCAATTTCCACTTGTATGTGATAAATCCTGCTACAAAGGGCCACAGTGAAATGGACAGGGATCTGGAACAACCAAAACCACTCACCATGGTCTGCGAAAGGTTCTGCACAAAGTCCTGCAGCGTGGAGCTCTTTAGGACCTTGAAGATCGTGTACTTCACCTTCTCCTCGTCGTACATGTCGTTGCCCTGGTGACCACAGAACTGGTCCTCTGTCACAATCTGACGGGTGTGAGGGGGAGATGGTTCAGTCAAAACTTTACTAGCTCGAGGGTAACAAGCAGAGAAGGGAGAACCTCCTCTTGGACAAACTGTGGCCTATGTATATACCTCAGACACTGTTTAAAGAAGTGCCTGAGAGGCTCCCACCACATTCACGGTCAACACCTCAATAAAAGCCCTTTTTGAAGAGGTTCTCTTCGGCGCTGTTCAATCAATCATGTAAAAGTGGAGTTCAAATGGGTTTTTGCCCCGTTTACATTTGAGTCCTTTATGCTCCTACCCAGACTGACTGACAGTGAAAAAACCTCCGGATGACAAGGTCTGGGTTCAGACACTAACCTGGACCTGCATGTAGAGGTGAGCCTCCTGGCGCTCTTTTCTCTTCTGGGCCTCCACCCGTTTCTCCTCCTGCAGCCTCTCCACCAGCTGCTGGGGGATGTCCACATCATTCACGGCCAGCAACACCTCACCTGGACAGGAAAAGGCAGCATCATCGATCATACCTCACCTCAGCAAACCATCGCTAACAGGGTTTTATAGGGCCAACAGGGTTTTATGGCGCCAAACATTGGATCTTGCATCAGGGATACCTAGTTTACAGGAGAGTACATACTCTTCAGGCAGGCCACAAAGAGGCCTATGGCAACACTAGGAGTGCTGGGAGACACTGTGCATACTGCAACAATAGCCCAGGTACTACACAAATAAGGCCTTTATTAGAGAGGCAGAAAGGCATTGTGGGATAGAACTAAAGTTACATCAACTCTCAACTAGAGAGACTCAGAGACCAAGCCAAAGGAAACTGTATGGACTGATGAGACCAAAATGGCACTTTTGACCCACAACGCTAAGCAGTATGTTTGGTGTAAGCCCACACATTCTGAGAACACCACAACTGTGAGGCATTATGGTGGCTCCTCAATCCAACTGAGAAGACTTTCAAAGGGATGAAAATTGCTGTTCACCAAAGGTTCCCTTACAACTTGACAAATATTATTTTTAAAGAATGTCCAGATGTGCAAAGCTAGTAGAGAGTCATTTAATAGACTGATGGATGTAACTGCTGCCAAAAGGTGCCTCTACCAAATATTCACTACTTTATGATTTGCATTCGTGAATTAAATTGTTCACTTTGAAATTATGGTCTTTATCTTTGAGTAACAAAATCTAATTAAATCCATTTTGATTTCATGTTTTAAACTTTCCGCTCTAAGCAATGTAGGCACTCAATTTGGGAGATTTTACTAGGCATCATCAAAACAAGTACCTGTACACCAAGAGAAGCACTGACCACCAATGACAACATGTTGCTCATTGAACTCTCCTCACAATGCAGATTACAAATTTTACAGACACTGGTGGATCCGGGTCTGGCATAGAGACCAGGTGACAGGTAGGGGCGTGGTCGAGTCGGGCATGAAGACCAGGTGACAGGTAGGGGCGTGGTCAAGTCAGGCATGGAGACCAGGTGACAGGTAGGGGCGTGGTCGAGTCGGGCATGGAGACCTGGTGACAGGTAGGGGCGTGGTCGAGTCGGGCATGGAGACCTGGTGACAGGTAGGGGCGTGGTCGAGTCGGGCATGGAGACCTGGTAACAGGTAGGGGCGTGGTCAGGTCGGGCATAGAGACCTGGTAACAGGTAGGGGCGTGGTCAAGTCTCTAAAAAGTTGTACAGTGTTGACAGGTCTGCGGTACCACCAATACAACTTGTTCTGTTTGGTAGACATGGTCTTTATTTATTCATGTTGTACCAGTCCAATATGACTGTCCGTTGAAATAAACCCTTGTGTTGTAAGAAAACTTGTTTTCGTGTTATGAAACTATTTTGATGTGTTTTCCCATAACTTTTGCTCAACAATATCGGAATGTATATCGATATCGCAATATTCATTATCAATATCACAGTGTCAAAACCAGCCCAGGACTTCTTAAAGACACCAACACTTCAACACCAACTACACCAACATAACACGGCTTCGCACCAACTACACCGTGTTACGAAGGCAGCATAACACATAGCATTACTAATGACTTAGTATAAGTAATAAAATAAGAAATAACCGTCTAGGCCTGGACTTAGTACTCCATCATAAATAAGTCATCATAGCCTGATGAAAGCTACCTATAACACGTCCTAGTGACAGGGTGACTTGTTCAGTTATACCTCGTCATAAGGTGACTTAAAGAGTTATGAAGCATCATAGGGCGACTTACTGAGTTTGGACTCCCGTATGTACACCAGCATGTAGGCGTTGGTGCAGTGACGGACTGACAGGTCGTCGTCATGGCCACCGTAGTTGTGTTCGATGGCCTCCTCCTTGGTGCACCTCGACACCACATCATCATCAAACTTGCACCACTGGAAGGAGGGAGAAAGGGAGACGAGAGAAAAGGAGGATCGGAAGGAGAAGGAAAACATCCTATTAATGCAGCCAAAAGACACCATCATAGTTTGCGCTAGTCTTTGAGGTCCATGATGGCCGTTAAAATTCGAGAAGTCCGGTCAGATAGAAGAGCTACCAGACATGTGGTTTTACATAGCCATATAACAGACTACATTTAAACAGCAATAAAACACACACGCTACGATCCAACAAATGTTTAAGTTAGTCGGCAGAATTAACTCTTCACAATCTTTGCAAACTGAGCATATGGGCTACACTTAGGGCTGTCGATCTAAATAATTTCAGCCAGATCGCAATAATTTCTTTATAGAAAATCTTTTTGCACAATATTTTGTGAGAATTCTGTCAATTTCCATGGGATGTCAGAGCGTTTGGCAGCTCTGCGAAAAGTTATAGGTGCAGATTATTCACCTACACTATTATTCACCGTTTCCTATTAAATCTCACTACGTTTAAATCTAGTTTTGAATTGTTTTGCAATGCACCATAATGTAGCCTAATTTCACAGCATTATTACTTAATAGACAAATGTGTTTCAGTCGCTAAGAAAAAAGAAAAAAGAAAAACTCAAGCATGTGTACAATTTTGTTATTTCCAACCATATTCCCTAATTGGATAATACGCATTAAAATGTACAGATATAAATATATGTTGTTTTCACATTGCATATGAAACATCGAAACACGTTTTGCTATGTAAGGAAGGCTATTTCAAAGATCTTTTCTGTGGTCTGGCAGGCCTCACTTGCACCATGGCTTGTTTTTTGTTTTTTTAACCGGCCTGGGGATGTCTGCTTCGCCCACGGAGTCGTATGCCAGAGCTGCCATCGGAGTGTGTGGCTTTTCAATCTGGCGCCACGCTTAGTCACATGACCAAACACACAGTAAGTCTTACTGTAAGAGCGAGCGGTGGCTTGCTGCTTCTGTGGCAACATATCATATAGGTCAGAATATTAGGCTACATAATAGGATATTAATCTATATAGTTTATATGGCATATTTTCAACCAGACATTTGGCCGTTGATATTTTCGTTTGCCGGCTAACAGAAACCCTGCATTGTGTACCTTCTCATTCATACACCCATACATGATTAAACCCTGCATTGTGTACCTTCTCATTCATACACCCATACATGATTAAACCCTGCATTGTGTTCCTTCTCATTCATACACCCATACATGATTAAACCCTGCATTGTGTTCCTTCTCATTCATACACCCATACATGATTAAACCCTGCATTGTGTTCCTTCTCATTCATACACCCATACATGATTAAACCCTGCATTGTGTTCCTTCTCATTCATACACCCATACATGATTAAACCCTGCATTGTGTACCTTCTCATTCATACACCCATACATGATTAAACCCTGCATTGTGTTCCTTCTCATTCATACACCCATACATGATTAAACCCTGCATTGTGTTCCTTCTCATTCATACACCCATACATGATTAAACCCTGCATTGTGTACCTTCTCATTCATACACCCATACATGATTAAACCCTGCATTGTGTTCCTTCTCATTCATACACCCATACATGATTAAACCCTGCATTGTGTTCCTTCTCATTCATACACCCATACATGATTAAACCCTGCATTGTGTACCTTCTCATTCATACACCCATACATGATTAAACCCTGCATTGTGTTCCTTCTCATTCATACACCCATACATGATTAAACCCTGCATTGTGTTCCTTCTCATTCATACACCCATACATGATTAAACCCTGCATTGTGTACCTTCTCATTCATACACCCATACATGATTAAACCCTGCATTGTGTTCCTTCTCATTCATACACCCATACATGATTAAACCCTGCATTGTGTACCTTCTCATTCATACACCCATACATGATTAAACCCTGCATTGTGTACCTTCTCATTCATACACCCATACATGATTAAACCCTGCATTGTGTTCCTTCTCATTCATACACCCATACATGATTAAACCCTGCATTGTGTTCCTTCTCATTCATACACCCATACATGATTAAACCCTGCATTGTGTACCTTCTCATTCATACACCCATACATGATTAAACCCTGCATTGTGTACCTTCTCATTCATACACCCATACATGATTAAACCCTGCATTGTGTACCTTCTCATTCATACACCCATACATGATTAAACCCTGCATTGTGTTCCTTCTCATTCATACACCCATACATGATTAAACCCTGCATTGTGTTCCTTCTCATTCATACACCCATACATGATTAAACCCTGCATTGTGTACCTTCTCATTCATACACCCATACATGATTAAACCCTGCATTTTGTACCTTCTCATTCATACACCCATACATGATTAAACCCTGCATTGTGTACCTTCTCATTCATACACCCATACATGATTAAACCCTGCATTGTGTACCTTCTCATTCATACACCCATACATGATTAAACCCTGCATTGTGTTCCTTCTCATTCGTACACCCATACATGATTAAACCCTGCATTGTGTTCCTTCTCATTCGTACACCCATACATGATTAAACCCTGCATTGTGTACCTTCTCATTCATACACCCATACATGATTAAACCCTGCATTGTGTACCTTCTCATTCATACACCCATACATGATTAAACCCTGCATTGTGTACCTTCTCATTCATACACCCATACATGATTAAACCCTGCATTGTGTACCTTCTCATTCATACACCCATACATGATTAAACCCTGCATTGTGTTCCTTCTCATTCTTACACCCATACATGATTAAACCCTGCAAACAGTGGATTGACTCACGATTGGTTCCTTGACGCTGACTTTGCCATCGCCCTTGGGGTTAAGGTAGACAACATAATGGCCTCCATGGTTGTCTCCACTATGAACCAGAACAGCGTGCAGGATGTAGTTGGCTGGGTCCTTGGAGTCTGTCTTCTGGAGGAACTCATCCAGGGGAAGCTGCTCTGGAAACTCAAACCTGGTAGAAGGAGAGAGGGGGAGGAGAGAGGAGAAATGGAAGGAAGGGGAGGAGAGAGGAGCAGAAAGGGGGAGGGTGAAGGAAAGGGGAGAGGAACAGATAATGGGAGTTATCTTTACGACCAGTGTCATTACAATGTAAGCCATGTTTAGACCACCCCACAACAGAACAGGTGCAGCAGAACCACAAAGGGAAACCACCAGGTACTATGAATAGAACGGCAAAATCAAAAGGGTTACCTGTCATTGATCTTGATGTTCTGGTCAGTCTGAGGGTCGTACATGAACCTCATCAGTTGTAAATGCAGGATTGGAGGGAAGGTCAGGAACTTCACCCCCTTCTCCGCTTCCTAGAAAACACACCTTCAGTTACCTGAATTTAAACACGTAACAGCACCACCCAGAGGACAAAGACAGACACTACACCAGCTTATAACAAAACACCAGCACTATGGCAACCGTTCCGTTAACCCTTTAGAAACAATTAAAAACACTTCATCAGTGCAATAATCACTCCATAGCCATATAGCCTGAATAAGGACTCACCAGTAGAATAATTATAAAGCATCTAAAATCTCTCCATGACCCTTCATAGAGCCTGAATAAGGATTCACCTGTAGGCCGTGTTCTCCCGCATCATATTTGTTGTCTCCATCAAGCTGCTCCACAGCTACATAGTCCTTAAAGGACTCAAAGACTAGAGACAAACAGAGAAAGAGAGAGAGAGAGAGAGAGAGAGAGAAAGGCAGACAGAGAGCAAGAGAGATAGAAAACTGTTAGCTAGACACACAGACAGACACCAAGTCAAACTATTTTATTTCTAACATGAATAGCTTTAAAGGGATTTTGATGCTCTATTGGACAGAAACAATAAGAAACTTAAATTGAAAGCAACAGTCATATAGACCTCAATAAACCACACGGCCTAGTATTAAAAGTGTCTGAAATAAGATCAGTACAGGCTCTTCCATAATAACCAGGTACCCTTACAGACCTCAATAAACTATGTGGCCCTGTATTAAGAGACTGGCCTGAGATCAGAACTCTTCCAGGTACCATTACGTCAAACTACACACAGGTCTCCCTTCTGTCTCTCCTTTCTGAACCATCTGAGGGAGCCATCTCTAAATCCCGGCCCTGTTGTCTCATCTGAGGGAGCCATCTCTAAATCACGGCCCTGTTGTCTCATCTATGGGAGCCATCTCTAAATCCCGGCCCTGTTGTCTCATCTGAGGGAGCCATCTCTAAATCACGGCCCTGTTGTCTCATCTATGGGAGCCATCTCTAAATCACGGCCCTGTTGTCTCATCTGAGGGAGCCATCTCTAAATCACGGCCCTGTTGTCTCATCTGAGGGAGCCATCTCTAAATCCCGGCCCTGTTGTCTCATCTGAGGGAGCCATCTCTAAATCCCGGCCCTGTTGTCTCATCTGAGGGAGCCATCTCTAAATCCCGGCCCTGTTGTCTCATCTGAGGGAGCCATCTCTAAATCACGGCCCTGTTGTCTCATCTGAGGGAGCCATCTCTAAATCACGGCCCTGTTGTCTGAGAATGAGCTCCTTGACCAACATCAGAGGCTCTTCTCACCCCCCAGGCAGTCTGTTCCATATGTTCTGAACAGCCTAGATCTGCTGTCTTCCACACAGGGAACCAACAGATGCTCATCTCCACCCGCTCTGCTCTGAAATGTGCGGTGTTCATATACCATCAAATCCCTGTAACAAACACTGCAGCTAACTGGTGTCCCACCAGGTTTTCCCATGTCACACCTGCCCCCCACCCCCACCCCCACCCCCACCCCCACCCCCACCCCCACCCCCACCCCCACCCCCACACACACCCCCACCCCCACCCCCACACACACCCCCACACACACACACACACACACACACACACACACACACACACACACACACACACACACACACACACACACACACACACACACACACACACACACACACACACACACACACACACACACACACACACACACACACACACACACACACACACACACACACACACACACACACACGGCCAGGGTGCTCGCCTAATCTACATCCACAGCAACTAGAGCCATATGACCCGACACCGCCGACCCGGAAGAGAAAGGTGAACTCACTGTTTTTCTTTCCCTTGATGCTCAGCTGGATGTCGTAGTAGTCCTCTATCCGCTCGGACCGGTAGTCCACATGTTTACACTGGATGTATGACTGGGGACACAACCACACATTGGCTATTGTTGTTCCTTTTTGTTCTTACCAGGCCTGGAATTTCCCAGCAGCCTTTGAGGCCCTCCCAAAGGCAGACCTGGCAGACATTATCCCAACAAATGGACTACATGCAATTTCAAGCAAATCAGATTCATTCGTCAGGTTGTCAATCTACACAAAAGTACCAGTTCATGCAACTTCCACAGCTTGCTGATGTATGGAAAGAAAAGGCCCATTTAGGGCACTACAACCCTGAACCGCTACAGGGGAACCCACACAGTTGGGCCCTACTGATCAGAAACGACCCCAGAACACTGAGAATCTGAGTGTTTTGTCAATTTTTCTTTCCCCTGTAGCCAGCTCATTTAGCAGTGGCAAACATGTAGATTCGGAAGAAACTTCCCTGTACTTGTGTATATGTCCAGTGATTTATATATATTTATGTGCTATAACAGCATATGTTTAAGCTGATAAAAGAAATGGTGGTCCACAAGAAGTTGTGACCGATGTCAGAACCACTAAACTGCCATGTGTGTTTACATAGAGTTTATTAAAGAAAATCCCCTGGGAAAAAATTCTACCATAAAAAGCAGGAGATTCTTATTTTCTACATACTTTCACAAGTAAACAACAGGGACAGACAGCGACAGACGGGGACAGACAGCGACAGACAGGGACAGACAGCGACAGACAGGGACAGACAGCGACAGACAGCGACAGACAGGGACAGACAGGGACAGACAGGGACAGACAGCGACAGGGGTCAAGGACGTACCACCATCTTTCCTCTGAACAGTTTGGGGATAGTTCCTTCCACACAGGTGCCTTTCATCTTGTTCTCGACATTGTCCAGGAGCTGAAACCCATCACCCAAATGACTTAAGAACAAACACACACGTTTTACCATCCTTGGAAGGACTTCTTTGGAACAAAAATGTGATTCCTCTTTAAAACCCTGTTCTCCCGAACCCCTTATACCTAAAACTATAACCTTAACCCCAAAAACGACTTTTACCCCAGATCTAAACATATCCCTATAACCCAAAATACAACCACAGACTCACAAACTAATTATATCTCAAGTGCAGAGCGGCACAAGTTATTTCCCTTTCCTGATTGGCTATGGCAGTGAAGACAGCATGGTGAAACCCACAGGAGGAACCAACTCACCACTCGGCAGAGCTCCTGAACGTCGTGTTGCATGAAGCTGTCTAATGTCTCCCAGCTACAGAGGAAACAACATCTTCACAATCACTTCACGTCCACCACAACCAACGTGTTGGATGGAGACTTTAATGCCCCTCATTTAAGACAAAAACATTTAGTCCTCATGAGCGCCACACGTTCTAACAAGAAAACCAAACAAACTCATTTAACCACATTTAACTAAATAATCTGACATTCCAGAAGTAAAATGAGATGCATCCGTTGATGAACCTGTCAGGGCCACACAACCCACCCGAAGGACTTTGTGAGTTTCTTGGTGCCGACAGGCTTGTCGCTGTGCTGCAGCTCATAGAAGACCCTCTGGAGAGCCAGAGGAACACTCTTTGAGGAGTCGTCTCCTTCTGTCGGCATCATGTACACCGCCTGGCACGGGGAAAACCAGAGGCATTACACACACCTACCATCTCCCTGTACCGGTATCAGACATCCATGCAGAAAGTTGGACTTGAGCTTGGGATAGTGTGTGTTTATGTTCAGTCTGTGCGTCTGCGCCAGTCCTTCAGTCTGTGCGTCTGCGCCAGTCCTTCAGTCTGTGCGTCTGCGCCAGTCCTTCAGTCTGTGCGTCTGCGCCAGTCCTTCAGTCTGTGCGTCTGCGCCAGTCCTTCAGTCTGTGCGTCTGCGCCAGTCCTTCAGTCTGTGCGTCTGCGCCAGTCCTTCAGTCTGTGCGTCTGCGCCAGTCCTTCAGTCTGTGCGTCTGCGCCAGTCCTTCAGTCTGTGCGTCTGCGCCAGTCCTTCAGTCTGTGCGTCTGCGCCAGTCCTTCAGTCTGTGCGTCTGCGCCAGTCCTTCAGTCTGTGCGTCTGCGCCAGTCCTTCAGTCTGTGCGTCTGCGCCAGTCCTTCAGTCTGTGCGTCTGCGCCAGTCCTTCAGTCTGTGCGTCTGCGCCAGTCCTTCAGTCTGTGCGTCTGCGCCAGTCCTTCAGTCTGTGCGTCTGCGCCAGTCCTTCAGTCTGTGCGTCTGCGCCAGTCCTTCAGTCTGTGCGTCTGCGCCAGTCCTTCAGTCTGTGCGTCTGCGCCAGTCTGTGTGGTTCTACTGACCCTCCGCAGCTGGTTGGTAAAGAACAGTGTCTGCAGCAGGCTGTTCATGTAACAGGTGGCCCCCTGGTTCTTCAGACCCACATACCCTGTGTGTTTCTTCGAGTCCCACCTGAACACAGCAGATGGGAGGGGACAAGGAGACTAAATCAGGGAAGGGCTAAGGTGCCAGTCACCATCGTCAACCAATCGGGCTCCCAGCTACTCCCAGCCCATTCAGGTACTATTGGCTTAAAAAGCCACCTATCAATCTATGCCTGTCGCAGTGTTGTATATGTTTAGATGAGTGAAGTCTAATGATAACAGATTGGTGGGTGGAAATATTTGGAACATCCCTGAAACCTCAAAACTGCTAGACGGCTTATCTTGCGGAGAGATATTATGAGTTAGTATACTATAATTTTTCTCTGAATATTGCAAACTTTGCCAGGAAATAAGCCAATCAAGCTAGTTCTTTTACGCCACTAGTCAAGCAAAACAACACTCAAACACCAATTTCTGTTTTCTTATTCTGCTAAGTGGAATCAGATTAATCAATGAGGACTCAAGTTTGAATTATATTACCTTTTGAGTAGAAAATAATTACAAAAAACGGAATATAAAGTGAAAGGAATAACAAGAGAAATCCATTGAACATTCTCAGGGACAAAGTGAAAAACTAAAACGTGCTTATTTAAAACACCAAAACAATTGTTTTTGGAGTGCTACAAAACGTCCTGAGAAGAACCAGGGCACGGGGGGGTGGAGTTAGCCCCGAGAGGAACCAGGGCACGGGGGGGTGGAGTTAGCCCCGAGAGGAACCAGGGCACGGGGGGGTGGAGTTAGCCCCGAGAGGAACCAGGGCACGGGGGGGTGGAGTTAGCCCCGAGAGGAACCAGGGCACGGGGGGGTGGAGTTAGCCCCGAGAGGAACCAGGGCACGGGGGGGTGGAGTTAGCCCCGAGAGGAACCAGGGCACGGGGGGGTGGAGTTAGCCCCGAGAGGAACCAGGGCACGGGGGGGTGGAGTTAGCCCCGAGAGGAACCAGGGCACGGGGGGGTGGAGTTAGCCCCGAGAGGAACCAGGGCACGGGGGGGTGGAGTTAGCCCCGAGAGGAACCAGGGCACGGGGGGGTGGAGTTAGCCCCGAGAAGAACCAGGGCACGGGGGGGTGGAGTTAGCCCCGAGAAGAACCAGGGCACGGGGGGGTGGAGTTAGCCCCGAGAAGAACCAGGGCACGGGGGGGTGGAGTTAGCCCCGAGAAGAACCAGGGCACGGGGGGGTGGAGTTAGCCCCGAGAAGAACCAGGGCACGGGGGGGTGGAGTTAGCCCCGAGAAGAACCAGGGCACGGGGGGGTGGAGTTAGCCCCGAGAAGAACCAGGGCACGGGGGGTGGAGTTAGCCCCGAGAAGAACCAGGGCACGGGGGTGAGGCTAGACATGACAGAAGCCCAGCCTCTAGTCTGGTTCTAAAATATGCTGGACATTTCAGCATACAATGCATTTGTGCTCTGGTGTGAGATCAACCCCAGATGGGACATGGGAACATTTAAAGAAGGTAATTTGTTTTATGAGCTGGGGAATGCTCATACAAAACCCATATTCACAGAAGAAAGCACCGTCCCAGAAACATTGCCTCTGCGAACATCGTCATAGTTTTTCGGGCAGAGATGACCAGCCCTGCTCCAACTTACTCTCAACATCACGATTTGTGTGTAACATGTTTTGACCCGAAGTTGTCACAATGATCATAAAATGTAGACAATATTAAGCAGAAAATTGGCTAGATACATTACAAATATTGTTTAATTCTGTCCAGCATAGCAAAGATATGATAAACATTGGGTTTTTTAATCACAAAAAACAAAATGTATCTAAGGTCAATGTGATCTCAATGGACTACATTATAACAAAAAAAGGTCATGATTTATACGAGCAACGAGTTGGTTATGGATGTCACACTGTTCGAGTTGTGATTTACCATCCTGGGTCAATTTGACCCGCGAACATAATGAGGGAAACCAAAATGTCAAAAAAACAAGACAAAACCCAAGGGTTAAATAAGGTTAACAAAACACGAGGGTTAAGAGAAAGCAGGCAATTCACAGAAACACACTTACGCGACTCCGTGGGGAGCATCTGCCTGCACGTAGACTTCAAAGGAGACTTTATCATCCTCCACAAACCCCCTCTCTGGATCAGTCACATCCTACAAATTCACAAAAATGGTTAGAGTGTGCGTGTGTGCGCGCGTGTACAGGGTGTTTGAGTGTGTTGGTTCACATCCCAGTGCGAGTGAGATATGCTGATGTGTGTGAGTGCGTGCGTGTTTATCCTGAGTTATCCATGTTGCAAATGGTGGCTGTTCAAAGTGATTCACTGACCTGATGCCCAGCAGAGGGACAGGTAGTTTTACCAGTGAGGCACATACATAAACATCCTCATGATTCAGGACACTGAGGTAACCCAATCAGAATCAGCTTTATTCACCAGGTATGTGTACACACAAAAGGAATTTGACTCTGGAGAACAGGGAGCTGTTCTGAACCTGAAGTTGATTAAGGGATTGTGCTGATTCTGAAGGTCAGAGCAGGACTCGGCTGACAAAACGCTAGACTCTCAGCCTCTCGTGTTAACAGGCATGTTCCCAGGATGACAGCACATGGCCTACAGATTGCGTGCCTACCAAAAACTAGGGTCAGGCAGCCAAGTCCAGCTCCATGGCAGAAGCTATGGGCGAGCTTGTGGTGTGGAAAGAGGTGCCATCTGTAAATTTAAGTTTACTAATATACAACGACCACTCAAATGTGGTGTGCGCGCATGTGTAGGTATGTGTGATTGTGCGCGTGCACGACTCACACTCCAGGACATGAAGTTGGAGAAGCCCCAGTCATTCTCCTTGTGGAAGAACAGATGGCTGATTCTGCGGCTGAATGACTTCTCATCGTCCTTGTAGTTGATGATCTTCAGCATGGCCTGAGCGTGGCACGACCAAGATCTAGGCGGGGACACATTAACGCGTTACACCAGTGGGACCCTTTAACACGCAACACCCCAGCCTGTGTCTCCACTTCAGCTCATTGACTTTCCTGGCTGGATTGGGGATTAGAGAGAACTTTTTGTTACAAGTTACGTGTTGTAATGACTAAGCTAGGACACCCATCAAGGGTTTTTGGACCAGGTACGATCCCGGACACAAAAAGAGCCCCCCAGCTCCGGTTTAGGCTATGCATGCCCCCAGCCTTCCATCTGAGGCATGTGAGAGTTAGAGCATCTAGCAGCTAAGAGGAAGTGTGTGTGTGTGTGTGTGGACACTGTACCACCTGACTTACGTGGAGTCTGACTCTGCGTTACACTGCAGGAAGAAACCAACACTCTTCTGGTGCGGCCGGTCGGGGTAGAAGCGAGGCATCACCATAATCTTCCACGGCAGGTTCCTGACGAAGCAGGACGGGCTGAGAACGGACTCGCTGAGGCGGCTGAAACGCTCCACCACGAAGCGAAAGGTCGCCTCTGATCGCCAGCTGGTGTCTGGACAGAGGTGGAGAGACAAGAGGATCAGGGAAGGGTGTGTGTGTCACCATCCATCCACGTCGTCCTCCGTGGTGCGCACGCATGTCTCACCGTCCTCCATGTCTTCCTCTGTGTTGTGTCCATCTGCCATGGCAACGTTCCCGTTGATCACCGGATTGGCTGGGATTCTCGGGGGGTCATCAGTGTCCCCAGCTGCACCAACGGAGAAAGATCATCATCATCATCATCATCATCCACAGTGGTTCTCAAAAGTATTCTCCCCTTGGACCTTCCCACAATTTGAGTTACAAAATGAAATCAAACTTGATTAATGCAGGTGTTTCGACCACTGATCAACACGAAGGTCCAGAATGGCAAAATGTTTTATCTACTAATTGCTATAAATTAATTACAAATACAAACCAGAAAATAATTAATAAGAATTCACCCTCTTTAATCAATATTTTATAGAAGCACCTTCAGCAGCAATTACAGCCGAGTAAATTTATTTTAGATTAGTCACGACGAGTTTTGCACATCTGAACTGAGCAATTTCTCATTCTTTGCAAAATAATTCAAGCCTTGTTAAGTTGGTTGGGTTCCTTTGGCGAACAGTATTCACTGGAATAACTATTGGGGGTGCCCTTTGACTGGGCCACTACAGGACATTGATCATGTTGTTTAAGCCACTCTCCATTCTAGCTTCGGTTATAGAGTCATTGTCCTGTTGAAATATCGATCTTCTCCCAAGTTCCACATCTCTTGCAGACTTCAGCAGGTTTTCTTGCAGGATTTTTCTGTACATTGCTTCCATTTTGCCCTCCATCTACAGAAGATTTCCATGCCCCGAAGCAGAAAAGCAGCCCCAAAACATGATGTACGCCACCATTATGCTTCACAATAAGGATGGAGCCTCTACATACCTTCCAGTAAATTTCAAACCAGATGCATTGTTTTCTTTTTGCCACTCTCCCATAAAAGCCATATTTGTGAAGCATCCGGGCAATTGTTAGTGTGCACAGAGTCCCGACCAGTGTCCTTCATGCCCGAAACCGCCATGTTGTCTCCTTTTCCTAATACTGTGATTTACTGTGCATTCATTTAATATCTTGGAAATGTTCTTGTATCCTACTCCACTTTGATCCATATTTGACAAGCTTGTAGAACAGGGCTGGCCAACCCTGTTCCTGGAGAGCCACAGTCCTGTAGGTTCTCTCTTCAGCCTCATTTGTGACTAACCTGAGTCAGCTTTTCATCCAACTACTAATTAGAATCAGGTGTGTTGAATAAGAGTTGGAGAGAAAACCTACAGGACTGTGGCTCTCCAGGAACAGGGTTGGCCAGCCCTGTTGTAGAACGAAGTTTGAACACATTTTACAAACTCGCAATTCTGTAACCAAACAATTATATACTTTTAAAATTGAAAACACTTTCAGATTTATAGTAAGAGCCTTTACCGCGACAACGTTTTCGCTGGGAGGCTAAAATGCGCGCATGGATCAGTCTTGGCGCGCTTTTGGAATTTTGACATGTTTACGACGTGGACAAGTTCTGTATTCTGAGGTTCGTAGGTGAAACTTAATTCCACGAGCAATAGAGGGGTGGGTCTTTGACTCTTGACCAGTCAGTTACATTTGCATTTCTACAACCAATACCATCGGTCAGATAAGTCCATCAATCTAAAGGAAAGACCCCATTTCCAGAACATGATTAGTTCTCTGCAGTTGCGGAAAGTTTAATGCTGTACAC
The DNA here is from genome assembly GCF_011004845.1 of Esox lucius. NCBI lineage: Eukaryota > Metazoa > Chordata > Actinopteri > Esociformes > Esocidae > Esox > Esox lucius. Next base: position 53,194,699 of record NC_047579.1, read on the forward strand.
CACTCTTATATGAGCTATTATTTTCTGACTGAGCTACATAAATAAATTATCGAAAATTCTTATTCATGTCATGTATTTGGCAAAAATTGGCCTTGCTTGTCAAAAATTGCTTGCAAGCACGTACCTAAATGTACAAGCTAGCAAAACGTAATTACAGATCTGAGCATCAGACATGCGACCACACCCCTCAATACACGGCCACACATTTTGTGACAGAGTATTGACATGCTTAATATTCCATATTTTTACGGAATTGTCTCATTAAATAGACTCGCTTTTGCCAATACTCATTCCCGTATTTTTTGTCAACACTGGACAAATGTCCGATGCCAGTATCAGATCTGTGCATCTCTAGTTGCAACACAAAATGTGGAAAAGTCTGAAGGGGGCAAATACTTTTGAGAGCTAATCCACTAGCTAAACATCAAAGCTTGTTTCCCTGAGAAAATTCCTTTAAGACACACAGAGGAAATGGCACACAGACAATCAGCCATCATGAAGGTCATTGGTTCCCAACCCTGGTCCCAGGGAAACACTTTATGCTCTAGCAAAGGGTTGCATAGACCTTCCAGGAGATCTACTGTCCTGTAGGTTTTCACTCAAACTCTAACATAACACATGGAATCAGTTTGATGAGCTGTGAAAAGCAGGTCAGGTGTGCTAAATTAGGGTTGAGCGGAAACCCAAAAAGTGGGTAGATCTCCAGGAGGAGAGCAGGCCCAAACTAGCTCTAACCCATCGGAGTCAGTGAATCATCTCAAAATGAGTCAGGAGTGTTAGTACTGGAGCAAAAACGGAGATGCGCACCTCTTTAGGTACCCGGGGGACCAGGGATTGGAACCACTGGTTATAACTGTCTGAAGACGGTCTCACTCTGGGCTTGGGGAGGTCTGCTGGAGACCAGCTCACCGCGGCTTGGCCACGGTGGCAATCCAGGGCGCACTGAGTCGCCGGTCATCTTTCACCATAAGAAAAAAACAATCAGCACTGAGGCTGGGATGCGCTCTTGGTGTGTGTGTGTGTGTGTGTGGCAGTTGAGTACAGCAGTCTGGTAATTAAGACCACAATGCAGGATTAAGCTTTGAGCTACTCTGAAACACATACACAAGCGTGTAGCTGGTTCGGGAATGGGACACGAGAAACACTGGCAGGTAATTAACCAGATAAAGAGCCATGAACAAGTCTCATCAATCACTTCTGTGACCAAAACAAAGATGTCTCCTGAAAAAGATGTGCACACATGTGTGTGTCTGGAGAGAGAGACATGTTTGACTGACCTAATTTTTTCAAGTGGATTATGGCCAGCTAATGACATGTGTCATCCCGCTTGAGTTCCAAAAGCCACCCTACTCTGTGCATGGGGAACTACTTTGTACCAGTTCCCATACAGTGGGGCCCGAGGCAGTGTACTGGCCGGGTGATAAGTCAACAGGGAGGTGTTTGGGACACAGACCCAACAGGAGCTCCTATTCCACAAATAGTTCACCCCTCTGACCAGGAGCCACACGAAATAGGGTTCAATTTGTGACACAAGGCCGGTCGACCACTTCTGGTTCCGTAAGTGCTGATCCTGGATCAGTTCTACCTTTCACACCACAGTGGATGAGAACATGGCCAGGGTGATGATCTGGACGCAAGAGGAGGGAGGTCAGGAGGGAGGTCTGAGTTAAGGGTCATTATAAACCAGGTAGTTTGGGTCAAGGCAGTTTTGGAGGCTATTTGGAGGAAAGCAGTGGAGGAAAGCAATAAGTTATGAGTGGGTATGGTATAAGGCCAAAATACAGCTGAGAGCTGTTCTCAGGCATAAGCACTTAGCCATGCAGTATTAGTAACATAGCACAAGCCCCAAGATGCCTTATTGCTATATTAAAACAGTTACTGAAACAATTAAAACAGTGATAAATTGAAGTGAAGGCTGACCTGTGGTATGAGGTCTCATAAGCCACTTACACCCAATCATCTTTAGTATTTGAACCACTTGGTTCCTAAGCAATAAGGCACAAGGGGGTGTGGCACACTGGGTACTACACATCCATTAAATTCAATTGTTCTACGAATGACATGAATGAATTAAAACCTACACTTGGAAGTGGACTGTTATTACTGTAAAAGGCCTCTCTTAAAAATGCAGCATATTTTAGGGCTAGTCCTAAATATGCTGATAGACATATGGTTGTGAAAATAAATCAGAGTATATATATATATATATATGTGGAATGAAGCAATATCCTGTGTTAAGACTGAATTGTGTGTGTTGTACAATTCATCATAGAGCTGTATACAAAAATATACAGATAAATAACCTGTCAGAAATCGTGTTGACTGTCCCAACGAACGGGGGTCATTAAAATGGCGAGGCCCACGCGTTGTTTCTTCATACAATGAAGCAGCAAATCCCCGCGCTCCGGCTATGTCGACGTAACCTCCACATGCGGGCCTTGCCGCATCGACTAGAGCGGTGTCGCTACTACCGTAGCTTAACGTAGTGTTGGCGTTTGACAATCCAAATAAACGTATATGTGTTCCTTAGCTGAACGTTTAGCAGATTGTGTAGCTAAGCTAGCAGGCAACGTTACACTTCTCGCTTCAACACTTAGCTGGCTAAACGAATATACATTGCACCCACTGCTAAATTACATAGTTAGCTAGCCCCATCGGTTCCCGGCTATGTCAAGGCAGTTAATATTATAATTACAGAAATTACAAGCATCAAATAAAATGGGGACCATGCAACCCGTTGTTGGCCTTCCTCCATGAAAACGTAAACAAACAGATACACAAGGCCTTGCTTCTAACCGATGGACACAAAATATAAGTATCCACCATCTTGAAATAAAATCGCCACACACCCCCCGTCTACAGAAAGGCCTTCTATAACCGTACGGTTAGCACAAACCAATAGTGCCGATTAAAATCATAACGTTTAAAAAATATTACCGCTTAAAGTTAATAAACCATACTTACTATACTATTTATGCAACGACACTGAGTGGCGACGTGATGTATTTGGACCATGAACGGATCTCACCTTGTCGGATGCCTAGTCTCCCAGCTAGCATGGCTAATGTTCGCTGATTCGCAACTAGCAATCTTGGCTGGCTAATTACAAATAGCTAGTTTGCTAGCTACATCACCTGGGTTTAGTATTGTGGCCAGATGACAAAATAGTTCGCAAATTGACAAGACCATTGAGAACTGAAATACCTAACTAGTAATTAATATGCTAAGTGGGCAATTGATCGACCAAGTACGCAAATAGTAAAATATTTTACCCAGAGCTGGGTCCTAACTGCCATTGTTAAACTGCATGCGTAGGCTCAAGTCAATTGAAACAGGCTAGCTATACAGTAATATAGCCAAGCTTGCTAAGCTACAACTGTTTACAAACATTCAAACAAACAGGGCGGAAATCAAGACTAAACCGGATTTAACGGAACGCCTAAGTGGACGATGGACAGGTGTGTTGGGATTTTGTAGTGATTAAGACGTTATTTTTTATTATGATAAGTAGTCTGTTTATTTGACAACTCGTTCTGTTACCAGATTGGGTACCTGAGATGAATGATTCATGCTACTGCTAACTTAGCTAGCCAACTGATCAAAATAGAATGTACTAGCTACTAGTAGCTATATAGCTATGTACTTCTAAGTATATATTGCGTCTGCAAATATAATGTACAACATGCTTCAGTCAAAAATTAGCTTATGTGCGTCAAACCAGTATTAAAATATGCTGCCATCTACCAAGTTGACTGCGCCACGTTTATCTCGCTAACTTGCTAGCTAACGTCAGTAAGTGTTTATGAAACCACACAACATTGTAAATGTGCTAACAAGCAAGCTGGACGTGGGATCAAACTCCAGCTAAATGTCATAATGTCTAGGGTTAATGCTAATTAACCAACTACCTTGTCAACAAAACTAGCTAACGTTAGCTACTGGTAAACGAGCGAAATAGGTCAGTAGTACTGATGCTGCTGCTGCAATGAACGCATCATCAGCAAAATTAGTTATCAGGCAGGCCTTGATGTTTACAGCTACGACAGATTGGTTTACACTAGCTAGATTCATACGTCCTTGTCAAGGATGAAGAAACAACTCATTAAACTGTTTTCGCGTGTCGTCTTCGTCCGTAGTTTTTCTTACCTTCCATCTCCATGTCCTCGGGCTCGCTAAGTTGTTGCTCGCCGGCTTTCTGTTGCTGAGTGTGGTGGTGATGGTTCATGTTGGCTACTGTTGTGATGGGATGATGCCTGTTGTCTTTGTTCCCCTCGACCTTGTCCGGTACTGGTTCCGTGGGGAGCCGGGTTTTGGTTTGTTGGTTAGGTGTTTGAGGATGCGGAGATGAGTTAGACAGGTCGAGCCTTGGAGGCTGGGCCTGTTCTAAAACGACCTCGGCCTTGTCTGCTGTCAGCGCCGGGGATTGAGGAGGGGAGGTCGGCGGGGGAGCAGGCAGAGAAACGCGGACGTATTTGCTCGCTATTCGCCCAATCTCGGCGCCTTGATGGGTGCAAGTCGCTGTTGGTGGTGGTGACTCGGGCTCCAAAAAGGGAGGCCCGCTGAATTAACTCAATCCGGCTTTACCCCGGGAAATGTGGGGCAATAGGCGAAGTGAGAAAGACAACCACGACCTGCAGCCGGAGAAACAAACACCCGGTTTTAAAGCCACCTGACACAAGGCAGCCAAATAACGAAATTAAATAACTTGTAAAACTAAAGGTCTATAAACTATCGATACACATTCAAATATAACTTCCCCTGCAATATTCCCAGTCCGTGTGTTGCTCCGATTGTCCCTCGTATGGGGGAGAGCGGAGAAAAAAGCTATCCATTCAAACCCGCTTCCAATTTAGAATCGCACTAATTTAGAAGTTTACGGTGATAGCAATGCCACGGCCCGATATCGATTTTCCCACACATTAAAGCACCGTATTACTATAAGCATCAAAATTCGGCACCTTGTCGCACTTCAAACGTCTGCTCAATGAAGAAATTTGCCCGGTCACAGCCAGAGCCTCTCACCCGATCCCTCGGTTTGTGATGTTCAGTTTGAGGTAAAACTCAAAATGGCGGTCGCGCTCTTCTCTGAAATGTCACATCCGCATGGAGATCTAAACGCTCGCGCATACAGCAAAATCGCTCTCTAGCTGAATCGCCTGCTGACTGTCCGTGTTTTGACATTGATTAGTGCACTTCTTAGAAATAATTGGCTACAACTCATGGAAGGAAATATTTTAATCGTAACTGAAATTATAGGCTACATTAGTTGGTATAACGACAATAGCATTAGCCCGTAAGGACCGGGTGCATTGGGGGCCCATTTTCTATTAAATGTAGAAAGCACTGCAAAAACCTTAACCTCAAGCGCTTTAGATATGAGTGACATGCGTTTTATGTTATATTTTGAGGATAGACGCTGGGATTTCAGTGTAAAACCAGAAGATAATAGTTTAACTGAGTGAGTGGGCTCCACATCTGGGCCGCCATCATTCTATCACATTTTCCAATCCAAAGAGGTTATCTGATACACTATCTGCCAAAAATATATGGCTACATGATTATGACATATGATTGTGCACCATCTACTGCATTACTGTTATTACTGTTGTAAAATTCTATAAAATGTAATTAAATGTTTAATAGGAATTAAGATATCTTAGGCCCCTACAAATATAGTAGATATACTAGTTTTTGTAACTGTGTTTTTTTTATATATGTTAAATATTGTTCAAAAGTATTGTTTCCAATATTCATAGCGCTACATGAACTGATTGAGACTGTTTTGTAGGAAAGTAATGCCTCCTAGTGGAGAGAGTTGAGAATGACTTTTCTTGCACTGAAAGTTGCTCTGGTCCCACAGCTTTTCAGCTGACTCACTCAAAGCTATTGGGATGTCCTGTTCACCCCCCAGCCCAGGTCAACCCCCAAAACAGGAGTAAACACACTGCATCACTGGCTGGTATGTGAATTTATCCAAATCTTCAATGGGTAAAGGCAGCCCAAGAAATCACTTAAGTCTGTGCTCCCACCCACCCAGAACATCTATCTAAAATTATGACCTGATGAAAGGCTGTAGCATTATCAAATACCCTTCACTCCCTGGTCATGCAGTGTTAATTGTCCAACCATCCATCAGAGGTGGTCTGTATAGAAGTATAGGTTCTCATACTAACAGACTCAGAACACTTCACCTGCCTGAACATCCACACACTGACTCTGCTCAACACTTGACTTGTCTGACCACCCACATACTGACTCTGCTGAACACTTGACCTGTCTGACCACCCACATACTGACTCTGATGAACACTTGACCTGTCTGACCACCCACATACTGACTCTGATGAACACTTGACTTGTCTGACCACCCACATACTGACTCTGATGAACACTTGACCTGTCTGACCACCCACATACTGACTCTGATGAACACTTGACCTGTCTGACCACCCACATACTGACTCTGCTGAACACTTGATCTTTCTGACCACCTACAATCTCACTCTCCTGAACACTTTACCTGTCTGAACACCAACACACTGACTCTACTGAACACTTGACCTGTCTGAGCACCCACAAACTGACTCAACTGTTCACACATACACTCACTATTTAAACAGACACACACACCTAAAACACCCACATAAAACATAAATATTTATGTAAATGTTAATGGTTAGTAGCACAGCACTGTGCTTGGTTCTTTTATTACTATAATTACCTATGTTTTTAAATAATTTCCATCGGTTTTTTATTTATTTTCCAAGCTTAGTTGAGCAGGCACCTGTACGTATTGATCCTGTTTTATTGTTCATCATGTGTGCCCCTACTCTACTCACTCTAAACCAGCGACTGTACCTCTGACAGTGCATCTATCAAGTTGTTCAAGTTTGGACTTGAGGACTCCATGTACCATGGAGAGTTCAACCAGCTGGGGGCCTGGTGCAGTCAACATACCCAAGGAAATCAACAACCAGGTGGGGGCCTGGTGCAGTCAACATACTCTGGGACATCAACAACCAGCTGGGGGCCTGGTGCAGTCAACATACCCCAGGAAATCAACAACCAGCTGGGGGCCTGGTGCAGTCAACATACCCAAGGAAATCAACAACCAGGTGGGGGCCTGGTGCAGTCAACATACTCTGGGACATCAACAACCAGCTGGGGGCCTGGTGCAGTCAACATACTCTGGGACATCAACAACCAGCTGTGGGCCTGCTGCAGTCAACATACCCCAGGAAATCCACAACCAGCTGGGGGCCTGGTGCAGTCAACATACTCTGGGACATCAACAACCAGCTGGGGGCCTGGTGCAGTCAACATACTCTGGGACATCAACAACCAGCTGGGGGCCTGGTGCAGTCAACATACTCTGGGAAATCAACAACAGAACTTAAATGGATGAAAGCCAAAGTGAACTTTAGAAGTGACCAATGTGAAACATCTACCAGTGCAAGTTACTGTTAGGATGGCAGATTTTGAGTTGAGGTGTGTGTGTGTGTGTGTGTGTGTAGGGAGGGCGGTGTAAGAAGGACTTAACTGTAAAGGTCACAGTGAGTGTTAAAGCTGGTAACACATCCTATGGCAGTGTGGTAAATTAAATGTAATTTACTGAGGAACATTCTAGAGGCAAGCCTGTAAGTGTTGCATATTGCTTATTAGTATTAAGAATAATCCTAGATGTGCAGGATGATAATTTCTATAAGGATGGGTGAAGGATACCTTAATTCGGAACAAGAAACCAATTCTGAATTTAACTTTAAACTGACGCTGGGGGATATTGTTATGGAATGAGAGTGAGCAGTTAATCCATATACCAGTCAAGGCTGACTTCCCTAAAACACCTTTATTGTGGAGTGATGTGCAGCAGATTTTTGTCATATATAACACATTGAGGAAATAGAAGGCTTTTCAAAAAATTATGAAGTTAGAGTTACTTTAATCTGGAATGTGATTATTGAGATACCAGGGTGGTTCAGTAAGTAAACAGTTATGGTAACTGTAATTCGTTGAGGATGAATATAAAATGCATGTACAGACATGGCATAAATGTCCCCCTGGAGAGAGCCGGGTAAGACATCGATGCAAAGATGATCTTACAAAGGGACTGACGGGTTCATCCTAGAGCTGGAATTTGAGGATTGAGATACCGGGGAGGAGATACTGTACTGTTCATGTACAGACCCCTGGAGACAGCTGGTTTAGAGAATTGTAACAATTCTATTGCATTTTTATATTTTTATTTTCATTGTAAAGCACATTGAATTGCTTCTATGTATGAATTGTGCTGTATAAATAAAATGTATTGTTAATCTTCTGATTAACTGTTTTGACTTTCATTCTTCTCTTTTACTGACTCAGTCACTTAAAGATGCAGTCTGGGGTTTTGCTTATAAGAAATGACTTCCATTTTGAGCAGAATGTGTAATGTGAATGTGAATAGGTTTTTATATGTGCATCTATAAGAAGAATCTCTGTCATGCGTCAGTTACCTATCAAATTACAGGTTTGAAGAAAGGAATGACATGACTTAGCATAACATATTCGGGGACCTGTTTTGGCTTGACAGCGCCACTTTTACAACCAGTGGCCAAAAATCTTGGAACGCATCTTTAACGCACCCTTTAATTTGAATCTTTATTTAATGAAGAAAGGCTTGTCAGAATCTTCAACACTGGAGTTCATGAGACAGGGCGGCAGAAAGAGTTTTATATGATGCAATTGTGAAACTGAGAAATAGGGGGAATAAAATAAATAATGTCATTATCTAGTTATACCACCGCATTGGACCGACGTTTTGGAATTTACAGATAGAAATAGGATATGTAGATCAGACTTTCGTTTCTGACCTATCGAGGGAAAAGATCATACAGGCTCTATTGGTGGACCCTTCTGTCTGCTTCAGGAGAACGTTTCGCAACTGAACATGGCCCAGCTTTTTTATACTTCTCATACAAGCTTAACTTAGCTAAGAATTTTCGTGTTGGTTCCTTTGTGTCATTTCAATGATAGATGTTTCTGTTGTCCACTGATGTATTCACCAGAAATGTCAAAGTCACGCCCCAACGTTATACTAGCCAATCTCTTCTGAATATCCTAAAGAGAGGCGGGATATAAAATGAAAACAAGGTAGTATGACTTTTATATAGGCGACTGTCCGCGATGTCAAAAAAATAGTTGGGAGTCTATTCAGACTGCAGTTGTTGGTTTGACAGTTACTAAGTAATAACCACATTAATGAACCGTAATTTATCGGCTTCTTCAAGTAATTTATTAATTGGCCTAATAAACCTCTAATCACCCGAAGTTTTAGCGTGGTAAATGGAGGAGAAGAAGGAAGACGGAGACCCGGAGATTCAGGAACACGGACCCGAACATTGGTTCTCAAAATGGGAGCGGCAGTGTTTGGCCGAAGCGGAGCAAAGGGAGTCAAACGAGGAGGAGGCTGATAACGACCAAGAGAAATTGTGGCATCTCTTCCAGAATTCAGCCACTGCCGTGGCACAGCTCTATAAAGGTCCGAGATCAGACTAGAACTAACTAGCTTAGGATAGTCGGCTGCCACCCTTGCGCCTAAACTAGCTACTAACTTAGCATGCTAGCTAGCTAGGCAGCCACACTTGTAAGTAGCGGTGAAAATTCGCAAACGTTAGCTACCTAGCCAGTAGCTTACTTAGCTAGTTTACGTCTGATCAGCTGGTTTGCTCGACGTAGCCAATATTGGTCAGCTAACGTTACCGAAGTAAATACCGAAACTAACTTCATACTTTTCTAGTTGTTTTCTGTTAGCTAACTGATTTTGAACTAATCACTTTTAGGCTTCATCTTAAATAAATTGCCCAACAAACGTCATCTTGTTTCGGCTGTTGTTCGCCAACGTAGCGTGTACAATACTGTACTGTCTTTACCTTAGCTAACAGCTGGCAGGCAAAAAATAACCAACCTACAAAGTTTTGTCTGCTAGGTGAGGCATCGAGTTGGATGGTTACCTAGAAATCCTTCCGATCGCCTAACGTTCATGTGGTCTAGTGTTATAGCTAACTAGCTAAACTATATAGTTACAATCTGATTAGAGAAATTGCGAATCCAACAGTGTCAGTGAATAAGTAAATGCTGTTGAGTGCATGGGTTAGAGAAACAAAATGGCGATGGAAACAACAATCATAGCTACGCGACATTCCCCTTTGACAGATTGCATCTGTCAGTGGTGCCTTATTGTTGTTTGTGAAGATAATGTTACATATCGATAACTAACAGTATACATATTGATCACCTCTCCTTTCGTTGTTGTTTTGGGTTAAATGGGTATACCAACAAAGAATATGCCGAGTTGTTTTATCAATGCATACTGAAAATTAAACAAAATGGCGAAGATTTACTGTATTGGCCTTGGGATTAATAATCATATTTGTTAGACGCGGTTACTGTCATACTCGTTATATTGAACTGTATCAACTATGACTTATTTTTAAGTATTTCTAACTTCAAACTGCAACTTTCTGGCTGAAAGGTCAATTTAGTTCGTGCGTTTTGCACTCGTGCTTCTAAACTGTCGAGTTGGCCATCTAGCGCCGGCTGATAGTTATTTTTATTCCAAAGCTCGTCTGCAACTCGAGATGCAAGACAAAATGGCGAATGAAAACACAATCTTATAATCCATATTGCTATATTGCCACACTACATGTCTCTAATAATGTACATCTAAAAGGGTAATCATTTGGGCCCAACTTTCTGTTTGTGTTAACACTCTAGGCTATCCATTACATTAGGAAATGCCAACAAATGTCATGTTTTTGCTGGTTTGTGTGTTCTCTCTACAGACCGAGTATGTCACCAACAGGGGGGGCTTTCTTTGTGGGTGCCCTTTCAGAATGCTGCAACAGCTGTAACCAACCTGTACAAAGGTAGGCTTCAGAGATACTCAACAGTTTCTTGGTGGGCTTTTCACTTTAATTTGACAGTTTAGGGTATTATATGATGGTCTTAAGTCGTCTATTGTTGTACTTTTCTCTAAACAGAAATATCAACCAGGATTTGAGGTCCCCGGGGTTCTAGGTCCCCGGGGTTCTAGGTCCCCGGGGTTCTAGGTCCCCGGGGTTCTAGGTCCCTGGGGTTCTAGGTCCCCGGGGTTCTAGGTCCCCCGGGGGTACTTCTGGCAGAGCAGAACTAGCAGTTGGTGGGTCATTCTAGACATCCATAGAGGCTTTTGTCCTTGTGCTGTACAGAAACCTGTATTGGTTGTTGATTAGCAAATCCAGAGGAACTTGTAAACAATCCATGTCCTCTTGTAGTCACCTGAATATTGATTGGCTCACAGCCAGGCTTTCTGGAGAGCAAAGCATATTGTGTAGGCTTTTGTTCCACTCCTGCAGTGTTGCACCAGATTCGGCTTAAGGTTGTGGTAGACAGGTTGATGCATGTGTTTTAATGCTGGGCCAGGACAAAGACCTGCACACCCTGTGCTGCACCAGTGAACATCCAACCAGGTCTGTCTTCACTCACACATGATCACACTACCACACCCCCGTCTGCACAGAGTCTGTTGAGGCCCACCATCGCAGCTACGACCTTGGCATACAGACAGGCCATCAGCGGCGCAACAAGGATGTGTTGGCCTGGGTTAAGAAGAGGAGGAGAACCATCCGCCGAGAGGACCTCATCAGTTTCCTGTGTGGCCGGGCCCCACCGCCACGGAGCTCCAGAACCACTCTGACCCCAGGACACCGGCTCACGATGGTCTCCCCTAACAGGGCTCCCCCAACCCCAGAGACTGGCTCCTCTGTGGAGGCTGACCTCCAGCCCTTCAGAGAGGCTATCGCGCTGCACGGTAAGTACTAAATATAGTCCTTATTTACCTTTAAAGTTCTAAAGTGTCCATCTTTTAACAGTTTAATATGTGTGTTATGAGTGAATACCGTGATATGGTGTTGAAAACAATGGACCAAAGAGGGACAATAGAAAGGCTTGAGAAGAATAGATGTTTTTGACTGGAGGATGTTATGTTCCTCATACTGGACCCCATGGGGCTCAGAACCACCGTTTTAATGTGTGATCATCCTTGTTCAGGGAACATGCGTGTTCGGCCTGGTCGGGGGAACATGCGTGTTCGGCCTGGTCGGGGGAACATGCGTGTTCGGCCTGGTCGGGGGAACATGCGTGTTCGGCCTGGTCGGGGGAACATGCGTGTTCGGCCTGGTCGGGGGAACATGCGTGTTCGGCCTGGTCGGGGGAACATGCGTGTTCGGCCTGGTCGGCAGCGTTGGGGTGTAAACTCCGGTGTCCATATCCATATTAGTGTCTAGATGTTCCTTGTGTAATTTCACCTGGTCACAGGCTGCGAGGAAATATTGTTTCTGTTTGGTATAAACAGCAAATTAAGTTGAGTTTTGTGAAATAATCTTAATGGTCGGTCTTGATCTCTGGCTATTATTATCATCATCATCATCAAAAGTTGCATCTTAAATGTCAACCATCAAATGAAAGAAAGAACTGTGACTGTTGAATTTGAAGCGGGTGAAGCTTGTTTGGGCAAACCTGCTCCATATAACTGACTTGCATGTCTGAGAGTCTCTGAGCTTTGTTAGTGATGCACCAGATATTTAGTTCAGTTAAAGGAACAGTCTCCCTCCAGTTTTACCTGCCAGGGTCCCAAATGGCCCCCTGTTCCCTACATAGTTCACTAGACCAACACCTACTGACCCTGGGCGGGACTCCTGGGTTTGACCAACCCCTACTGACCCTGGGCGGGACTCCTGGGTTTGACCAACCCCTACTGACCCTGGGCGGGACTCCTGGGTTTGACCAACCCCTACTGACCCTGGGCGGGACTCCTGGGTTTGACCAACCCCTACTGACCCTGGGCGGGACTCCTGGGCTTGACCAACCCCTACTGACCCTGGGCGGGATTCCTGGGTTTGACCAACCCCTACTGACCCTGGGCGGGACTCCTGGGTTTGACCAACCCCTACTGACCCTGGGCGGGACTCCTGGGTTTGACCAACCCCTACTGACCCTGGGCGGGACTCCTGGGTTTGACCAACCCCTACTGACCCTGGGCGGGACTCCTTGGTTCACCTGTGGTGTTCTCTCTTCCAATCTCCCTCTCCTCTCCATCTCTCCAGGTCTTAGTGGAGCGATGGCCAGCATCAGTGTTCGTTCCGGTGCCCCGGGCTCCCCTACCCACGTGGGGGGTACTGGTGCTGGGGGCGGGTCTACCCCGCTGGGGGTGGGCCGTCGGCGGAACGGCCTCCACGACGTGGACTTGAACACTTTCATCTCCGAGGAGATGGCGCTGCACCTGGACGCTAACCCCACCTCCGGAGGAGGAGCCAGGAAACGCAGCTCTGCCCAGTGCAATGACGTCATCACAGACTCCCCCACCCACAAACGCAACCGGATGATCTGATTGGATGGCGGCTGGGCCCTGCAGGGTCTTGAGACAGACTGAAGGACATACAGCTGTGGTGAACTGACGACTGAGGAAGCGTTCCATTTAGTTTAGATAGGGTGCTGTTTTCTGTCCTCGTCTTTTTCCCTTGAGGAGCGCACTGGTCTAATCTCCTCCATCCATCACACAACCCTCTTAGTGATCAGGAATCGTGAAGGAAATGAAACAAGGACAGGAATACAGACCAGGGAGGTTTGGGAAGCGACCTCTTTCAAAGGAGAAATGCCCTGTGCTGCTTGACATTAAACAGAATGCCACTTAATCCTCAACTTCTTCCCCCTTTCAGAGGAAACCAATGCGATGGAAACCCCCTCTGTGAACTCATGCTGTTGACACCAAATGTTGGGCCAGTGAGGAAGACCCGCCTTCCTGCCTGCAACATGTCTGTCTTTGGAGAAGAGAACGATGAAGACATGGTCCACCAGATCTTTCCCCGTTGTTTTCCGATTGTCACCCTTGTATTGCACGCAGTGGGGCTTTGGTAGAGGGGGTTAATTTGGGATGTGACCCCCTCTTCCTGTTTCTGTTGAGAGAGTCTGTTGGCTGATTCAACCAATAGCAGGCTATTGATGTGTGGTATTATGGGCTGTCAGCTTCAGGTTACTATGCTTCTGCATTCATGGAAGTTTGAGTTACAACCAACCCCAAATTTCACCCTATTCCCTGTGTATGAAATGCACTGCTTGGGCCCCTGTAGGTCGTAGTCACAGTTAATGCACTGCTTGGGCCCCTGTAGGTCGTAGTCACAGTTAATGCACTACTTGGGCCCCTGTAGGTCGTAGTCACAGTTAATGCACTACTTGGGCCCCTGTAGGTCGTAGTCAGTTAATGCACTACTTGGGGAACCCAGTGTTCATTTTCAGGTTTCTTTTCCTCTACTGCAGTCAGTTCACTTATATTCCGTATCATTTCTTTTTCTGTTTTTAAGAGACAGACTTGGCTGTCGATTGTTGTGGCCCATTTCCTGCTTGGATAATGTGACTGTTTAGCGGGACTTCTGCCCCAGCTTGTCAGTAATGTAGCGTTAAAGACAGGCAGGAGAACGCTGAGTGACGCTAGCGGCGACCTTCCCTGTTAATTGAAAGCCTTGTTTCCCCTCAGAAGGTGGATAAAAGTTTAAGAAGAGTGTAGAAGAGGCGTCCATGGCGATTTACCCGCTACATCCGTCTCCGCTCTTATGCTGCTGTTCAATGCTGTTGTGATGAGGATTTTACCAGAGTTGCAATCATTACTTTTGCACAAGCGCTTCTTTCCCGTCTAAACTCATGTGAGTAGTTCTTCCACCGGAATCAGCCAGTCACTCGTCCACCTACGGTGTTCAGCCTAGCCCCACCTCCACCTGGGCTACGGTGTTCAGCCTAGCCCCACCTCCACCTGGGCTACGGTGTTCAGCCTAACCCCACCTCCACCTGGGCTACGGTGTTCAGCCTAACCCCACCTCCACCTGGGCTACGGTGTTCAGCCTAACCCCACCTCCACCTGGGCTACGGTGTTCAGCCTAACCCCCCCTCCACCTGGGCTACGATGTTCAGTCTAACCCCCCCCTCCACCTGGGCTACGATGTTCAGTCTAACCCCCCCCTCCACCTGGGCTACGATGTTCAGTCTAAACCCCCCCCCCTCCACCTGGGCTACGATGTTCAGTCTAACCCCCCCCTCCACCTGGGCTACGATGTTCAGTCTAACCCCCCCCTCCACCTGGGCTACGATGTTCAGTCTAAACCCCCCCCCCCTCCACCTGGGCTATGATGTTCAGTCTAACACCACCTCCACCTGGGTTTCGGTGTTCCTCCACCTGGGTACTGGGGTGTGTTCGCCCTGCACCAAACAGCAGACATCAAACTTTTTTACGGTGATGCCGTAACGAACAAGCCGCAGTTTGTATTTGCTAGGACCCAAAAGGAAGCAAACGTACTGAAAGCAGAAGGGATCTATGTACATTTGCCCAATAAGAAACTCTTGTTTTTGTTTATTCTGTTGCAAAATGTTTTGGGCCCTGCTGAACATGACCCAGATGGAGAGACTTGGGTGGGAAGAAAGATGGAGGTCAAACTACATCACAGACTTTATCCCAGTTTAAAGGGCCCAGTTTTTCAACAGGTATCTGGATTTCGCCTGTTGGATAGGATTTTAATGGCGAGCGAATGGAACTGTGGTTGGGGCTAGTCTGTCCAATTTAGTTTTTATCCCAGGTGAAATCCAGATAGTTGTAGAAAAGTGAACCCTAGGTTATCATACTAACTCTGAGTAACTGTGTAGTATGCATGGCCACATTGCTTCACTCCATACCCAGTGTGAATGTTGAAGTAGCCTTGTTCGTCTCCAATTGGCTGTGCATTGCTCAAATGTGTTGATGTGAAAAGCTGCAGTTTGCTGATGATTAAAATCTAAAGGGATAGTACACCCAAATAAAAATTACATTGTTTTCCTTACCCTGTAAGCAGCGTATGGACTAGTTAAAGATGCATTCTGTGATAAATGTTGGCCACTGGTTGTAAAAGTGGCGCTGAAGAGCTAATACAGGCCCCTAAAATCATACTATGTATGTGCTGATAAGGGCCATGTTGACAAAACCACTCGCTTTCAAACTTGGAATATAATGGCTAACTCAGATGTCATATGACTGTGATACTATGTATAATTAGCAAAAAAAATTTACTTCACTTCCAGTCCGATGAGAGGTTTAAAAAAAGATTCTCTTGAAGTCCTGGAATGCATCGTTAACAGTGAAATCCATGCTTTGGTTTCTGTCAACCTGGCGATGGTGTTTAAATGCTCATGTTGAAGCATTTAAGGGCAAATCCAAGGCAAACAGACCTGCACCCTGATGGCACATTTCATGTTGGACATATTTGGTCATTTGGGGGAATTATCCCTTTAGTGACGCCAATGAAGGGTGTTTCCAACTCACCTAGGATCAGTTAACCGTGCCCAGTTTTAACCCTTACCTGTAGGGCAGAGTACGCGTGCTGATGTAGAATCTGCCCGTACAATCTTGTCTGCCATTATTGAAGTACTCATGATCCTGGATTAGCACTTGGATGCTTTATGGGTCCCTTTCTTAGGGCTGCTTGGCCCTATCTGGGATACTTAATGAAACAGCACAGCACTCATACAAACGCATTGTCTAGTTAGAAGAATCCAGCGCCTTACAAATGGACCCTATTCTCTACTTCTGGACCGGGTCCTTGGGGAGGGGCAGAAGTAGGTGACTCCACTGCCCTAGGAAGTGTACACTTTCTCCTTTAGTGTGCATTGGTTCACTGCTCCCTACATCAGTCAGGTGGAGTCCTGGTCTGGGGGCAGGAACTGATGTGTCTGATACTAACTAAGGAAGGTCTACAGCTAGGAGTAAGGAGGGACTGTTAGGAGGTAACCATGGGCAGGAGGGACTGTTAGGAGGTAACCATGGGGAGGGGGGACTGTTAGGAGGTAACCATGGGGAGGAGGGACTATTAGGAGGTAACCATGGGGATAATCTCAACCCTGGCTTTGCTTGGGAGGCACGCCTTGTCACTTTTAGGCACTTGATGCAGGTCTGAACTATATTGCTTAGCACTTGTGAGAAATACAGATTTTGCACTCTTTGGGCATCCGTGTCCTGTTCCGATGTAACTGAATCCCAAATGAACTCTTACACCCTTTGCACTCGTGGCGATTTCAGAGGATTTGATTGGTGTAAAATGACAGTTTGAATCTAGCATATTCAAATTGCTTACAGCTGTCAAACCTTTCCATGTGCGTAGGAGGTTGTTTACATCTATGTTTGTGATTGGTCCAGACAATCGTGCTACATTCCTATCTGAGCCTTGTGTAATGTTCCCTCCCACTGAAAAGGTGTCTGGGCGGGGCCTACATTTTGTCCGTCAATCAATCAACAAATAAACGACCAGGTTCACACTCGCATCATGTGATTAGGGAACCCCGTCTGCCACCCAAAATGGCAAACTTTTCCACAAAGAGCCGTGCTATAACTGGTGCACTATGTAAGGAATAGGGTGCATAACTGGTGCACTATGTAAGGAATAGGGTGCATAACTGGTGCACTATGTAAGGAATAGGGTGTATAACTGGTGCACTATGTAAGGAATGGGGTGCATAACTGGTGCACTATGTAAGGAATAGGGTGTATAACTGGTGCACTATGTAAGGAATAGGGTGTATAACTGGTGCACTATGTAAGGAATGGGGTGCATAACTGGTGCACTATGTAAGGAATAGGGTGTATAACTGGTGCACTATGTAAGGAATAGGGTGTATAACTGGTGCACTATGTAAGGAATAGGGTGTATAACTGGTGCACTATGTAAGGAATAGGGTGTATAACTGGTGCATTATGGAAGGAATGGGGTGCATAACTGGTGCACTATGTAAGGAATAGGGTGTATAACTGGTGCACTATGTAAGGAATAGGGTGTATAACTGGTGCACTATGTAAGGAATGGGGTGCATAACTGGTGCACTATGCAAGGAATAGGGTGTATAACTGGTGCACTATGTAAGGAATGAGGTGCATAACTGGTGCATTATGGAAGGAATGGGGTGTATAACTGGTGCATTATGGAAGGAATAGGGTGCATAACTGGGGCACTATGTAAGGAATAGGGTGTATAACTGGTGCATTATGTAGGGAATAGGGTCTGGTTTGTAACGCTGCCTTGTGCCCATCTCCATCAAGCCAACACTACTATCAAATGTTTCCTGATACTTATTCGTTTAAAGTAATTAATCTTATATACTTAACATTTAGGTGTTGGTATAGTACATGTGGTTCTCACTGTTAAAGAATAAAAGAAACCATTGAATTGCGATTGATGTACTTTTGTTTCAATAAAAAATATGGTATATTGAAAATAACCTTTACATTTCATTGTCTCTGTTAGACACCTGGTTAGCCCTGTGTGGTAATTTTGTTGCTAGTCTGAGTTGCCTGGCCGAATTTCATGGAGTCATGACTGTTTAGTGGTGTGGGTCTCCTGGCTTCCTTGCAGACATGGGGCCTTTGAAGAGACCTCTGGTGGTCTGGTATGTACGGGTCTACAAGCTGTGAGTTAATTGTTAACCAACTCGGCACCTAAAGAACTAGCGATACAGTCAGTTGTTGGTTTCTTATGTGTTAGAACAGTGTTACTGCTGTTTGGATTCGATTTTATATGGGTGAAAGACAATGCAACAGTATGTAACGTGTAATCCAAAGGGAAAGCACAGTATTAAAACACTTTCCAAAGTAGTCCTCAATCGTAGAAACATAAAACAACTTATGAAAAAGAAATACAAAATAACTGCAAAATACACCACAATCACATCGCCTATTCTTAAAAACAAAACACTTCAATTGATAATACTTATTTAACGTCTGGGGTTATCTTCGGACGGGCGACGGAGTCTCTGAATCCCCGTAACTCTCCATCTGCAGTATGGTGCCTAGAGAATGTTTGGGAGAATCTCAAGACTTTCCCGTGGACATGATGTTTCAGTTCTCATAGACGACAATGTGGTCAACCATTCAGGATTTGCATCGCACCGGAGAATAGATACTGCATACCTCTGCGTCATTTCAACAAAGCTACAGAACGTTAACATAACCGGAAGTTAGTGGCCTTGCTTTGAGAGACATTCATGTAAATACATGCAATATTTTCTCCAAGAGTAATGTTCTGCAGTAATGGAAAATTATATAATATCTTAAATGTAAATGCTAAATATAAATGTCAAATGTAAATGTTAAATCTACATGTAGAACCTGAAAACTGAATATTACAGCAATTATAGTAACAGGCCGCATCGAAATGTTGCCTCAAAATGGTAACAATTTGGAGTGGACGTGTCGATTACGTCACTGAAGTTTGATGGTTGCAGAAAACTGCTGGAAAAAGTGTATGGAAAATGGGCAACATCCTAAAGGATAAAAATGTCTTGTTGTGCCGTTGTGTGTCAGAAAAGCAATACAAAAATAGACGGCGTTCATTTTTACAGAATGTTTCAAGTTTCAAAGGGGATTATTTGTCATTTGCAGTAAGTTATGGCAATGAAATGCTTGATTTTCCTACTCCCGACAGTGCGGTAAAAAGTAACAGTAGTAATAATAATAAAAAATAAACACAATCAGTAACACCATACAAAAACACGAATCAATAATAACTATACAACCGTAATGCCGAATACCTTAGTCAAAACCACCCTTTGAAGCTAAATGCAGAGGTTTATGGTTGCAAGCCATTAAACCGACGGACTGGACTGATGGAATCGTCCGGAATGCTCGTCTCTGCAGCGCTCATTTCAAATCAATGCAAGGTTTGTCCACTGTTTATTACACACAGGCAAAATCAATGATGTAGTCAGTGACGCCAACAGGGGGGGGGGTCAACCGTGAACGTTGTCCCGGGGAGAGGCGTCCAGCTGCAGCCCCGCAGACTCGGCTGGCTTAAAGTCACTTTCGTAACTTCCGTTTCATCATTTTCTTTTCAGTCTTCTGTAGAAACTATGCAGGTGACACCGGTAAGAAAATGATTGGCCTGAACCTTTGATGATTTATAGATTAAGTCAGCATTGAAATACATACACATTTTGTCTCCGTAAAAATAGCTAGCTAGCTAGTTAGTAACATTGTTTGTTTTCTAGGTACTCTGTCAGGTCGCTTGCAAACCTGCTGTTTCAACTTTGCTACTGTAGCTGTATACAGTAGGTAGCTACCGTAGCTAGCTATACTGTAGCTACAGTTAGCTTTGAGCAAAATGATTACAGTAGTGATTTCACACTTAAATTAGACAGACAGCATTAATTATTATTACTAACCAGTTTATCATACACAAACATGATAGGTAGTCCATTAGTGATGGGCATAGCTCACCGAAAAGAGCCGGCTCCTTCGGCTCAGCTCACTCACCAATAAGAGCCGGCTCCTTCGGCTCAGCTCACCAATAAGCCGGCTCCTTCGGCTCAGCTCACCAATAAGAGCCGGCTCCTTCGGCTCAGCTCACCAATAAGAGCCGGCTCCTTCGGCTCAGCTCACCAATAAGAGCCGGCTCTTTTGGCTCCCAAACGGCTCTAAAAGAACATGTTTTTATATTTTTTCAAGTCAAACAGTTTGCAATAGTTTGACTTTGATTGGTGTTAAAATAATTCTAATTGTTAAGTGAAATCATACTGTAACTTAACCACAGTGTATTTAAAAATGCATTTGTTTATATGAAAAAGAATGCTATTAAACATTTGCGTTCAAAGTATAGCCTTTTAATGTATATAAACAAAAATGCATATAAATCTAATTATTCAAAACAAGTACAATCTGAACAGAATCATTCTAAGGCTTTTGGACCTGTGAACTGTGTGACCACAGATGCGCCCATAGAAAGGACAGACCTTTTTGAGAGGCAACCTGGACTTCAGGGAGCACTCAGTGAAACTGAAATGTTTATACATATATTATTACATTCTACTGTATGCACAAATTAACAAACCCGTCAGTGAAAATGAAATGTTTATACATATATTATTACATTCTACTGTATGCACAAATTAACAAACCCGTCAGTGAAAATGAGTGTCAGTGATTGAACTTGTTTATTCCTCCATGATTTTCGACAGTGTGTAATTGGTTATGGAAGCATTTTGCCCAGCTGCTTTAGATAAGTGCCCAACAGCCTGTACAAATGATGTCCATGGTTGTAGGTGTTTTTTCCATTAACGAATTAATTGTTATTGAAGACTAATATCAGCCTGCGTGGTCGGGTCTTAGTACTAAAACAACTGCAGAAAAGATAATTGTTCCGTTCCTGTTTCGTGGCAGATCCAAACCAAACAGTGATGGATGTGCAGAGAACAGACTGGACGATGGCTGTGTAAAAGTGGATCAGCAGCTCCTTGGAAGTACATCCTCTGAGTCAAATTGGTGTTGAGCTTGAATGCTTGGGAAATAGTTTTTTCTCATCATTTTGGCATATCTCTGCAAATAATATAATCAGTGTCGATGTATAACAAAAAAATTGGCATGGCCTTTTAAGAATTTTGAGTTAGGATGTAGGGTGTAGGATGTAAACATGTGAAACAAAGTTGTTTTGGTGTCTAGCTTAAGTTTTCAAGAGATCCTGTTGGTAAGCTAATACTAGTAATGTACATGTAATATTCATAGTCAGTAATATTACAGAATGTTTAGTTTGAATAGCCATAACAGGGG
The DNA here is from genome assembly GCF_011004845.1 of Esox lucius. NCBI lineage: Eukaryota > Metazoa > Chordata > Actinopteri > Esociformes > Esocidae > Esox > Esox lucius. Next base: position 53,216,320 of record NC_047579.1, read on the forward strand.
AAACAGTTTTATGTCTAGCTGAAGTAATTCTATTGATATTAGTGGGTTGAGTAATACTAGCGTTGTAAAAAAAGGCTGCATGTTGTGCTATTCGAATATTGATGTTTATCATTTGCTGAGACTTAGGCTTCTCGTAATGGTTTTCATATGATCTAACAAAAAGATCCCTGATAAAATAAAGAAAATAAAGGAACAGTGCAGGGAAGCAAAGACTCAAAACGGAAACCGTTGGAACGACGAAAGTTGGTACGATGCCATTAACTCAATAGAAATACGGTAGGGATCTGGTAGGGATCCAGTGTCGGGGGAGGCGGGACTTAATGTGGGCCAGAATCAGTCTTTCTAAGCACTTCATGATCATGGGGGTGAACGCAACAGGTCAGAAGTCATTCAGACTTGACGCAATCCACGGTTTCGGCGCTGGCACAATGGTTGCGGTCAAGTGGGGAAAGCCGCCTGATAGGTTGAAAATGTCAGTGAAGACCTCGGCCAGCTCCCTAGCCCATGCTCTGACCACACTCCTGGGGACGCCGTCAGGACCGGCAGCCTGGCGTACATTCACCCTGCTCAGATGACACATCTGCGGTGGATAGTTGGGGGGGGGGGGTCGTCTGGGGGGGGTCAGCTTTAATGGCTGGCTCTTCGTTGTCCCTGTGGAAGCGTGCGTAGATCCTGTTACTCTCATTCTTTACAGTTTGCAGAACAAGGATATGAAGGAATGACCTGTGCATGATTATCATTCTGCTGAATGGAAAAAGTGGCTGTTGACTTACAGGAATAATGTGATATGTGGATACCAAAAGCAGGAACAGTGAATATTAACATAATGAGTGATTGAATTGGGCCAGTACACACCAGTCCTAATAAGTCGACATACTACTGCTACCTTCCTCCACTGACAATTGAAACCAGTAGTTCTTTGCTACACAACACAAGACCGTTCTCCTTGACAACAGACTGTCTGAACTATACAAAAGGTACCAATTGGATAGCCCCTTCTGTAACCGCGGAAGAACAGTATTAACTCCATTACACTGGCACATTGAATGTCGTACTACTTAATAATGCAAGCTCCAAATCCCCACCCCACATACATGCTTGGAGTACCTTTTGTGATGTGTTGCTGACAAAACTCAGAGGGTGATTTAGCCCACATGCATTTATTAATTATTACAATTTGTACTCTTAATATGTTCAACCAGCACAGCCAGAAGAGGACTGGTCACCCAACTGAGCCTGGGTCCTCTGTAGGTTTCTTCCTAAATTTCGGCCTTCTTAGGGAGTTTTTCCTAGCCACTGAAATTCAACACTACTGTTGTTTGCTCCTTGGGGTTTAAGGCTGGGTGTTTTGTTAAAGCACTTTGTTACAACTGCTGATGTAAAAAGGGCTTTATAAAAACATTTGATTGATTGAACTATCAGCAATATTGGTAGTAGTATTGAATATTATATTATTATGAACTGAAAGACTATAGATGTAAAAGACTACACTAGGTTCTGTTCTGAAGGTATGAAAAAACCTGGTTTGTTGGTTCAAAGTCTGATTACAACAAACTTGGTTCACTTGATTGGTCCTAGAGATCCTCTGACACTGACTGTTTACCTGGTCCTAGAGATCCACTGACCGTTCACCTGGTCCTAGAGATCCTCTGACTGTTTACCTGGTCCTAAAGATCCTCTGACTGTTTACCTGGTCCTAAAGATCCTCTGACTGTTTACCTGGTCCTAGAGAACCACTGACACAGACTGTTTACCTGGTCCTAGAGTTCCTCTGACTGTTTACCTGGTCCTAGAGTTCCTCTGACTGTTTACCTGGTCCTAGAGTTCCTCTGACTGTTTACCTGGTCCTAGAGATCCTCTGACTGTTTACCTGGTCCTAGAGATCCTCTGACTGTTTACCTGGTCCTAGAGATCCTCTGACTGTTTACCTGGTCCTAGAGTTCCTCTGACTGTTTACCTGGTCCTAGAGATCCTCTGACCGTTTACCTGGTCCTAGAGATCCTCTGATACTAACCGTTTACCTGGTCCTAGAGATCCACTGACTGTTTACCTGGTCCTAGAGATCCTCTGACACTGACCGTTTACCTGGTCCTAGAGATCCTCTGACACTGACCGTTTACCTGGTCCTAGAGATCCTCTGACTGTTTACCTGGTCCTAGAGATCCTCTGACTGTTTACCTGATCCTAGAGATCCACTGACTGTTTACCTGGGCCTAGAGATCCTCTGACACTGACCGTTTACCTGATCCTAGAGAACCTCTGACCCAACATCAGATCATTTTGTCATGCATTAACATCACACCAAGTTTAAATATTTAACTAGACACCATTAAGCACTGTGTTAAACTGATTATTATTTCTCCTTAAGTTCACTTCCACCACAAACAGCATCCATGAACTGTGTGGCTTTTGGCACTGGCCGTTTTAAAAGCTTATTATATAGTAATAGGCTTACTAGTATCTACTAATTTACTACTTGGAATAGTCATAAGAATTGAGCAATTGCTAGAGGACTGAAGATTATCTTTACTCTGCCAAGCTATTTAAATTCATGGCACAACAACGTTATTTTTTCTTTCATTCAAGAATAACATGGATACAAAAACTATCAATATAGGTGACGATAACTGACTTTTTTGTCAAGTGAAAAGACAAGAGAATTGTGGAAACACCTATTTTGCTGCCAAATGGGTTGTGATCTGTATTACCCAAAAAAGCATGCACAGATGCGTTCTTTGAAAATCCAACAGAAATAGTCGCAATTTGACCATAAAGAGTTTTATTTTAGGCTTACTATAACATAGATACTGCTGGTTCAAGCCAGCATAGTTTTGGTCTGTCCTGAACAAATCCTAATTAATTATTAGTTTTGACTATGGCAAAGCTTGATCTCCGATCCCCTGTATGGCAGTCCGTGTCTTTAACCACTACGCTATTTAACAAGGGCCCCTGTAGTCAGTCACTCAGCAAGTCATTCGGCATTGAAAGTTCTTTGACAGCCTGCTTTTTCAAATGTAGTCTTGGGGAGGGTTTACAGTTCTTTTATTAAACGTGCAGTAAGTAGGGTTTTTTCATTGAAAATAAATGTTTTTGTCTGTATAAACATGGTGCCTAGTGAAATGAGGTGCTGTGAGAGATGTTTAACACCACAGACAGCTCCCTGATTATGGGGGCATTATTGTAGCAAAACAATTTACAAATGTGTGTGGAGAGTTGTGTAACTGTATCTCAATCTGTGTGTGTGTAATCAGATTTGTAAATGTGTAAATTAATCTGTAAATGCATACTGATTTTGTGAATGTGTACAGGAATCTGCAAATGTGTATTCAGATTATGTTAATGTATGGACAAATCTGTAAATGCATAGACAAATCTGTAAATGGGTACATATATCTGTGAATGTGTAGACAAATCTGTAAATGGGTACATATATCTGTGAATGTGTAGACAAATCTGTAAATGCTTATACCGACAAGTCATCAGTTACAATTCAGACAGGCCTCTCAATTCACACTCTTTTTACACGTGAATTTTACTACAGTTCAACCGCAGCAGAGATCTGCAAATGCGTGTTGCGATTTGTATGTTTTGCCACCAGGCGGCGGTAGGACGCACTGATTTTAAGCGTAACATGCACTGATGGCCTGGTAAAGTAGTGGTTTAAGGAATGCCATTTAAGTCTATATTAAATAAATAAATATGGCTCCCAGAAAAGCTTCTCAGAATTATTGAGGCTGCCAACCACCTCGACGGGACGGGTTTGGGCTCTAATTCAGGTCATCCTGACTTGTACATCCTTTTGATTCAGGTAAGAGCTTTAGCTACATTTGCTTTGTAAAGTGAACATCATTATTTTTGTATTAAATGTATGTTAGCTATCTAGATGTTTGTTGTATGTAAACCAAATGAACATGATGACACTGTGGACACAAATGATGGCAAAATGTTAGATACAGTAGCTAGTTACAGTCCTATAGCTACTTATGTGTGCTGAGTTAGCAATTGTTTTTGCTAAATAACAGGGTTAGGATAGTTGCTTCAGATACTGATATCCTAAATTGACTAACTTGCCTTGAGTCTTGGTTGATTCAATTGCCTGAATACTGACTTACAAATGACTCACTAACTGCTGATCATCCTGTAGCTGGTCTATACACTATTGGAGGTGTGACAGGCCATAATGTCCAGCAGAGCAGGTAGCCTAACCACCAACCCTCCTCTATAAGGTATGACCATGTCAACTTAGTTTACACAAAATGTATGTACTGCTTTCATTATAAAGGTTGCCTTGTGGGAGAGATCAGGATGTCAGGCCAGACTACAATTTCTCTTACTACAGGTGTGTTTGTAAGGCAAAAGTAAAAAAGGGCATTGACTTGGACTCTCCTTTAGCTATAACTGTAGAATATATGATTAGTTTAATATTAGTGAGAATGACAAGCATGGCAAACTGAAGAAGTTCTGTCTGTATGTCTATGGAAGTTCTCTGCATCCCACTGCTGGCTTTTGCCTCTTAAGCTAAGCAAGGTCGGGCCTGGTCGGTCCTGGGTGGGAGACTACAAGGTCAGGCCTGGTCGGTCCTGGGTGGGAGAGACTACAAGGTCAGGCCTGGTCGGTCCTGGGTGGGAGACTACAAGGTCAGGCCTGGTCGGTCCTGGGTGGGAGACTACAAGGTCAGGCCTGGTCGGTCCTGGGTGGGAGACTACAAGGTCAGGCCTGGTCGGTCCTGGGTGGGAGACTACAAGGTCAGGCCCGGTCGGTCCTGGGTGGGAGACTACAAGGTCAGGCCCGGTCGGTCCTGGGTGGGAGACTACAAGGTCAGGCCCGGTCGGTCCTGGGTGGGAGACTACAAGGTCAGGCCCGGTCGGTCCTGGGTGGGAGACTACAAGGTCAGGCCCGGTCGGTCCTGGGTGGGAGACTACAAGGTCAGGCCCGGTCGGTCCTGGGTGGGAGACTACAAGGTCAGGCCCGGTCGGTCCTGGGTGGGAGACTACAAGGTCAGGCCCGGTCGGTCCTGGGTGGGAGACTACAAGGTCAGGCCCGGTCGGTCCTGGGTGGGAGACTACAAGGTCAGGCCTGGTCGGTCCTGGGTGGGAGACTACAAGGTCAGGCCCGGTCGGTCCTGGGTGGGAGACTACAAGGTCGGGCCTGGTCGGTCCTGGGTGGGAGACTACAAGGTCAGGCCCGGTCGGTCCTGGGTGGGAGACTACAAGGTCAGGCCCGGTCGGTCCTGGGTGGGAGACTACAAGGTCGGGCCTGGTCGGTCCTGGGTGGGAGACTACAAGGTCAGGCCCGGTCGGTCCTGGGTGGGAGACTACAAGGTCAGGCCTGGTCGGTCCTGGGTGGGAGACCTGTTGCTTAAGTGTCCTGCACAGGGTGCTGTGATTTGGATTGGATGGTAAATGGCCTTCAAAACGGAAAGCTGTTCTAGAACAGATGAGAAACCCCAGGTACCTCCTGCAAATCAAAATCCCTGTACACTCTTGGGAATCAAACAGACATTGATATGACATCCAACACTGAACAAATCGTAATACAACTTAAGGTTACATGGACCACCTATGAATCCCAATGACGGCTGAGTGCAACAGCTGACAACTAGTATTGATGCCTTGGTTAATCAGAGTGCCCTCCATGAAACCTGGGACTCCCCATGTATTGATGCCTTGGTTAATCAGAGTGCCCTCCATGAAACCTGGGACTCCCCTTGTAGTACATTGATTCTTCGGGTGAGGAAACCTCTGACAAGTATTGTAATAATATATTTTTTTAAGAAATCGAGGGCTCGTAAAATTCAACTGTATCTGTACCATGTTTGGGCCTACCCGATCACCCTGCCTTTAACACCTGTTAGTATCTGTACCATGTTTGGGCCTACCCGATCACCCTGTCTTTAACACCTGTTAGTATCTGTACCATGTTTGGGCCTACCCGATCACCCTGCCTTTAACACCTGTTAGTATCTGTACCATGTTTGGGCCTACCCGATCACCCTGCCTTTAACACCTGTTAGTATCTGTACCATGTTTGGGCCTACCCGATCACCCTGCCTTTAACACCTGTTAGTATCTGTACCATGTTTGGGCCTACCCGATCACCCTGCCTTTAACACCTGTTAGTATCTGTACCATGTTTGGGCCTACCCGATCACCCTGCCTTTAACACCTGTTAGTATCTGTACCATGTTTGGGCCTACCCGATCACCCTGCCTTTAACACCTGTTAGTATTTGATAAGAATGGTTCTGTCAGCTGTAGTCACCATACATCACGCTGACACATGTTGTAGGCTACAGTTTTGAACAACTTGATGTAGTAGTATGAGGAATTGTTTCCTGCCTACATTCTGTTGCTGTTGGTTGAGTCCTGAACTGAGCTCTTAGCAGTGATTGACCTGGTTGTGAATGTCTCTATCAACCAGACCAGGACTGCACGTCTCTCACTCGGCTGTTGAAATAGTATAACATTACTTTTATTATTACATGCGGTAGTTATGACCATCCTCAGGTAGGAAAGCAGTAGAATATGTTAATAGCATGTTGAAATCAAGATCAAAATTACAGGCTGACAGGGTTTTCCTGGATACAGGTGCTACTATTGGTCCTGTGCTTTGGTGATAGAAAATATTTAACCAATGTTGTTTTTCTCTCCCTCATGACTTTGTCACTGGACAACCTTTTGAGAATGACACCTTTTTCCTGGAAGAGGTTGACGTGCCAGTGAAAGAATGAGGACATGCGTGAATACTGGAAAATTCTTAATAATGTTCTGGAAGTTCTGTTCCCAAGAGTCAAAGCCACTCTACCAGCGCTTCAACACGCAGGCAACCACAGGATTGAGCCGGGTGGCTTTGTGGTGGTGAAGGATCTACGCAGAAAGTGCTGGAAAGATCCAAGATGGAAAGGATCAAACTGAGTGCTCCTGACAACTCCAGCTGCAGTGAAAGTGGCAGAAAGTGATACATGGATTCATGTCAGTCACTGACGCATAGTTGCGGAACCTGAAGGAAACTAAGTGCCTACAGCAGGGCAAGGAAAAGCGTCCACATTTTATTGATCACACTGCTTCTCAGTTACTGGATAGACCTAGCATACTCAAGTAATGCTAAGTAGTCATATCTCCACTGTCCAACGGCAGGACGTGAATAACCGCCGCTCAGATTTAAGTTTCTAATAACAGCCACCTGGACAAATGGTGGGTATGGACTAATTATTGTTCAAAGACAAAGAAAGGACACGGATCACATTTGCTGATTACAGACCAAACGGGAAACCCAGACACGCAATAAATCTTTGGTGGTTCTTTTAGAATTATACTGAATTAAAAATATGCTAATGACTCATGTTATATACAGTGTAGTTGTTCCCCATTCTGTCAAATCCCCATGTCATCTCCCACCTGGACCATTGGCCAAAATTTTTAAGTCAATTGTTAGGTTTCTATGCAGAATTATGTAGCGTTAGATTACATTTTGGCAAAAGAAAGGGGTGTGTCTGTACTTGCAAGGTGAGCATTGGGGCACTTTTGTCGTTTCCAAAGATTCTAATGTCACAAATATTAGTTGTTTGAAGTCATAGTGAAAACTAATCCAATGGGTGAGATTTTTTCTTTTTAATGTAGTTTAGTCCATTTGGATTGATGTTAAATAATTTTTTGTTTTGTGTTTTCATTTACTTTTTTACTCTGGATAATTGTTTCTTGTTTTATGTGTTTGAATGAGTGCAAGTATTTTTATCCAATCCATTCCTCTTGGTGATGTGAAATTATAGCTGTAATTGTTGATAATGCTGGACAAGTGGAAGGAAACATGACTATTTCAAATTCTGTTGAGTTATCATATTTGATAATGATAAAAGGAGGTTTATGTGATCACCTGGTTGTGTTGCAGATCTACTCAGTGATGATGGGCCACCTGGTTGTGCAGCTGATCTGGATTCTGCCTTAAGACTCAGCCCACCTGTATTTACTGACCCGCCTGTAATTGGACCAAAAAGGTAATGTATTCGTATGAATTTCCCCCAGAACAGCCGAAGAGGAGCCCTCGAAGTCTGTCTACTCTCTAAGTACTATTTCTTAGGTTCTGTTCCCACTAGTGCCAAAGCAATATGTTTTCTATAAAATGAATTTGATGAACAGATAACACCAGTAGGTGAGTGGAACAATCTGTAACCCACCCAACATAATAAATAAATAAATCTTCCTGCTCTGATTTGTATGGAACACTGATACAACATTACAGCATGAATATTTACAGATGACAAAGGAGAACCACTAGATAATACACTCAGAAACTACGGCAATCAGTGTTCAATTGTAAATGAGTGCTGACAGTCTTTCAAGCAGTAGATTAATACATCTTACTAGGAATAGATTGGGTGGACAGCCTGGCAGAATCTCTTAAGTACAGCCTGACCCTCAACAACCTGTAAAATATTTTATCTTCTAGTCCATTTTTTTGTTGATTAGCTATAGGATAGGAAGTTAGTAACAGGTTTATGACAGTAATAACGCAGGACGTTTCAGGGGAATGGCTGATATACAATGTGAAGAACTCTATCCAGGCATTCTGCGTCACATCATGCCTAAGAACTTAGCTGTCATATATTGGTCATATACTACACCCCTTCCTGTCTAATTGCTGAAATATCTTACATTACTACAAACCCGATTCCAAAAAAGTTGGGACACTGTACAAATTGTGAGTAAAAAAGGAATGGAATAATTTACAAATCTCATAAACTTATTTTTAATTCCCAATAGAATATAGATAACATATTGCATGTTGAAAGTGAGACATTTTGTAATGTCATGCCAAATATTGGCTCATTTTGGATTTCATGAGAGCTACACATTCCAAAAAAGTTGGGACAGGTAGCAATAAGAGGCCGGAAAAGTTAAATGTACAGATAAGGAACAGCTGGAGGACCAATTTTCAACTTATTATGTCAATTGGCAACATGATTGGGTATAAAAAGAGCAGCTCAGAGTGGCAGTGTCTCTCAGAAGTCAAGATGGGCAGAGGATCACCAATTCTTCCAATGCTGCGGTGAAAAAGAGTGAAGCAATATCAGAAAGGAGTTTCTCAGAGAAAAATTGCAAAGAGTTTGAAGTTATCATCATCTACAGTGCATAATATCATCCAAAGATTCAGAGAATCTGGAACAATCTCTGTGCGTAAGGGTCAAGGCCGGAAAACCATACTGGATGCCAGTGATCTTCGGGCCCTCAGACGGCACTGCATCACATACAGGAATGAGACTGTAATGGAAATCACAACATGGGCTCAGGAATACTTCCAGAAAACATTGTTGGTGAACACAATCCACCGTGCCATTCACCGTTGCCGGCTAAAACTCTATAGGTCAAAAAAAAAGCCGTATCTAAACAGGATCCAGAAGCGCAGGCGTTTTCTCAGGGCCAAGGATCATTTAAAATGGACTGTGGCAAAGTGGAAAAGTGTTGGTCAGACAAATCAAAATTTGAAGTTCATTTTGGAAAACTGGGATGCCATGTCATCCGGACTAAAGAGGACAAGGACAACCCAAGTTGTTATCAGCGCTCAGTTCAGAAGCCTGCATCTCTGATGGTATGGGGTTGCATGAGTGCGTGTGGCATGGGCAGCCTACACATCTGGAAACATCCAGACGTCGTCTCTTTCAGGGAAGACCTTGCATTTTCCAACATGACAATGCCAGTCCACATACTGCATCAATTACAATGTCATGGCTGCATAGAAGAAGGATCCGGGTACTGAAATGGCCAGCCTGCAGTCCAGATCTTTCACCCATAGAAAACATTTGCCGCATCATAAAGAGGAAGGTGCGACAAAGAAGACCTAAGACAGTTGAGCAACTAGAAGCCTGTATTGGACAAGAATGGGACAACATTCCTATTCATAAACTTGAGCAACTTGTCTCCTCAGTCCCCAGACGTTTGCAGTCTGTTATAAAAAGAAGAGGGGATGCCACACAGTGGTAAACATGACCTTGTCCCAACTTTTTTGAGATGTGTTGATGCCATGAAATTTAAAATCAACTTTTTTTTCCCTTGATACATGTTCTCAGTTTAAACATTTGATATGTCATCTATGTTGTATTCTGAATAAAATATTGAAATTTGAAACTTCCACATCATTGCCTTCTGTTTTTATTCACAATTGTACAGTGTCCCAACTTTTATGGAATCGGGTTTGTATTTATTATTCAGAGACTATTGTTTCATAGAGAGGATAAAACAGGCCAATATTAGCTATTATGGAAACCAGTGAAGAGCTGGACAGACCTGAATAATCTGGAATATCTCTTTGTAAGTGAACATTGAGAAAAATATGAATTTTGGACGAACTATCCCTTTAATGGAAAGATGAAATTAGATTTAATAAAACAGAAACTAACTCATGACCAAACAGAAAAAATTTACATTTGTAACCTGTAACCAAACAAAGACTGACAGAAAACAATAGGGACAGTGATGAGTAACATAGGTGAGGGCAACAGGTGTCTGTGCTCCAAATGAGGAAGCGAAAGCGTTGGCTCTCACTAGTATGACAGGCCTGCCCAGACATGTGTTACTTATAACGTATTAAATGCCCCCTTCTCCTTTGTAGAGTGCTGCAGAAGGGTGATTTCTCTTAATCTGAATCTAGCAGGTGTGGTGAGTTGCAGGTGATGATGGTGGGCATGCCACCGGAGAGATCTGAGAGAACGAGATCAGTATCAGTCAGAGAGAAAGTTGCCTGCAGAGTGGACGGTCACAGTTCCACCTTTAATGTGATCTATAATGTGAACATTTCAATTGAAAAACAAACTGAAATCTTTGAGGGGGAAAAATTTAAAACTCACAATAACCTGGTTGCATTCAGTGGGGAGAACAAGTATTTGATACACTACCGATTTTGCAGGGTTTCCTACTTACAGAGCATGTAGAGGTCTGTGATTTTTATCATAGGTACATTTCAACTGTAAGAGTTGGAATCTAAAACAAAAATCCAGAAAATCACATTGTATGATTTTTTTATAATTAATTTGCATTTTATTGCATGACATAAGTATTTGATCACCTACCAACCAGTAAGAATTCCAGCTCTCACAGACCTGTTAGTTTTTGTTTAAGAAGCCTTCCTGTGCTCCACTCATTACCTGTATTAACTGCACCTGTTTGAACTCGTTACCTGTATAAAAGACACCTGTCCACACACTCAATCAAACAGACTCCAACCTCTCCACAATGGCCAAGACCAGAGAGCTGTGTACGGACATCAGGGATAAAATTGTAGACCTGCACACGGCTGGAATGGGCTACAGGACAATAGGCAAGCAGCTTGGTGAGAAGGCAACAACTGTTGGCGCAATTATTAGAAAATGGAAGAAGTTCAAGATGACGGTCAATCTCACTCGGTCTGGGGCTCCATGCAAGATCTCACCTCGTGGGGCATCAATGATCATGAGGAAGGAGAGGGATCAGCCCAGAACTACACGGCAGGACCTGGTCAATGACCTGAAGAGAGCTGGGACCACAGTCTCAAAGAAAACCCTAAGTAACACTACGCCGTCATGGATTAAAATCCTGCAGCGCACGCAAGGTCCCCCTGCTCAAGCCAGCGCATATCCAGGCCTGTCTGAAGTTTGGCAATGACCATCTGGATGATCCAGAGGAGGAATGGGAAAAGGTCTTCTGGTGAAGCCATGCTTTTGTGGATTTGGATGTGTGCTTTGGGTCGTTGTCGTGCTGAAAGGTGAACTTCATCTTCAGCTTTCTAACGGACGCCTGAAGGTTTTGTGCCAAAATTGCCTGGTATTTGGAACTGTTCATAATTCCCTCCTCCCTGACTAAGGCCCCGGTTCCAGCTGAAGGAAAACAGCCCCAAAGCATAATGCTTCACTGTGGGTATGGTGTTCTTTGGGTGATGTGCAGTGTTGTTTTTGCGCCAAACATACCTTTTGGAATTATGGCCAAAAAGTTCAACCTTGGTTTCATCAGACCATAATACATTTTCCCACGTCCTTTTGTTTTTGCAAACTTCAGCCAGGCTTGGATGTTTTTCTTTGCAAGAAAAAGCTTCAGTCTTATGGGAGATTGTTGTCACGTAGCACACAGCCAGTACTTGCCAGAAATTCCTGCAGTTCCTTTAATGTTGCTGCAGGCCTCTTGGAAGCCTCCCTGACCAGTTCTCCTCAATTTGGGAGGGACGTCCAGTTCTTGGTAATGTCTGTTGTGCCATATTTTCTCCACTTGATGATGACTGTCTTCACTGTGTTCCATGGTATATCTAATGCTTTGGAAATTCGTTTGTACCCATCTCCTGACTGACATCTTTCAACAATGAGATCCCTCTGATGCTTTGGAAGCTCTCTGCGGACCATGGCTTTTGCTCTGAGATGCAACTAAGAAAATATCAGGAAAATAGAACAGCTGAATGTTATTTGTGATTAATCAGAGTCACTTTAAATGATGGCAGGTGTGTAATGACTTCTATTTTACATGATATTGAATGTGACTGGTTAAGTCTGAACACAGCCACATCCGCTGTTATAAGAGGGTGTGCACACTTATGCAACCAGGTTATTGTAATAACCAGGTTATTTTTTACATTAAAGTGGAAAAAGTTTTGACATGATTTATCTTTGTCTCATTCTTTTACATCACAAAAACCTGGCATTTTAACAGGGGTGTGTAAACTTTTTTTTTAACCATCTGTGGTGATTTCTGCTTAGATCTTGGAGGCAGTGACCTTAGTATATTGCCCTATGTCCTGTTAAATCGTCCTGTACAACTGTTTCCCATAGGGTGCAGAGGTCTTAATGCTCTCCAACGGGGCTCTTGTTTCAGGCTCTGGGGTCTTGCTAAGGACACACCTTTGGCAGTTCTGGACATCTCTCTCCATGTCATACCAGAAGAACCTCTGACAGGCTAGGGACCCTGGTGACCAGCCAGGTCAAGAACACCCGACAGTGCTTCACCCTTTAGGGTTTCCGGCAGGACCAATTGAATCACTGGTAACCCTGTATAGGATACAATTCAGGACTGTCAATCTATCTCACTGTTTCAGCATCCTTAGAGTTAGGAGGGCTTCTCTGGCATGCTCACATCTGGATGGTCTGCGATTCCGGTCAACATAGTGAATTAATCTGGAAAGGACCACATCTAGTTGCTGGTGAGCCTGAAGGTTTACCAAGGATAAGGACGGAAGCGTATCCTGGCATGCTGGAGCCAAAGACATATACATGGTCTGCTAAGGAGAGGGCTCTCTGTCTTGGGGCGCTCTCCCAGTCTTCAGATGAAATGAGTGTGGAGATGTCATCCTTAGACATTGAGGTGTCGGTAACCACACACAAAGAGGGGCTGTCCAAGACCTGGGTCTGACACATCAAGCGGAAGACATCCTGCTCCAACAATCTCGGGTAGGGCTCTGATGTCACCCTCCCTGTAGAATACGGGATCGTCCCGTACTGAAAAATAAAATGCACTGTCCCTTACAGAATCGACACGGGACGCGATTTGTCCCGTATTTTCGTGCACACCCTACATTACGTTTTCACAAGCTTGGATTGACACAAGAAATAATAAAACCGAAAGAGTTTCATGAAACAGCAGAGAAGTATTAGATCAGAAGACGAGTTGTCTGTCACTCAACGTCACCGTTGCCCTGGTTACGGAGACTCAGACGCACGGTAACATCAGCAGTGCGGTTCTCCCAGATAAGTTGACAGGAGATACGACACTCCGCACGCACGAGCTGTGTGTGTGTGTGTGTATGTGTGAGAGACATTTTACCAATATCCCACTTGGTGGAAAGTCAAGTCACTGTTATTTATATAGCACATTTAAAAACAACAGGAGTTGACCCAAAGTGCTTTACAGTCGAGGCAGATGGATTAACATCTGCCTCAAAACAGGCATACGTGCAGGCGCTAGAACAAACGTTTTGGACGGGCTTTTGATTGCCATGGACGGGCACATTTGTCCTACTTATCAACATAGAATAGTAGCTAAAGTCTGTGTACGTGATTAAAAGAATAATACATAAAAGGCAACAATACATAATATAATACAACAGTATATATGTAATACATAGAGGGCAAGATTCAAATGGAAAACACTTAAGACAACAAAAATTATGTAAAATCCAATCAAAGTAATACAATTGAATAAAACCAACAACAGATTAAAACACAGAAAGAGGACGTTAAAATTAAGTAAAGAGTGGACCTCAGACTGAAAAAACCAAGGGACCTCAGACTGAAATAAAAGCAAGCGAAAAAGGTGGGTCTTTAAATCTGATTTAAAATTGCAATGGTGGGATGGGATGTGGGACGTAATGTGGGATGGGATGGGGGACGTAATGTGCGATGGGATGGGGTGTGGGACGGGGTGTGGGGCGGGATGTGGGACGGGATGTGGGACGGGATGTGGGACGGGATGGGGTGTGGGACGGGATGTGGGACGGGATGTGGGGCGGGATGTGGGGCGGGATGTGGGGCGGGAGACAGTAACAGAGCATGGGAGCAGTAACAGACAAAACTAGGCTACCCCGTGGGTTCTTGCTTCAACCAAATAGTTTATTTTGAAAGACCAAATATCTTGCTCATGTCTTTGATCTGATGTTTTAATTCTTAATATAATTGATGCTACTGTTCTTAACTCTTATTTACTCTATTTCCATAACATTCATGTTCACAGTAGCAGAGGAGCAGTGTGTTCTTCAGCTCCTTGAAAGCTGTGTCACATTTTCGGGTCCAATCTTTTGGGATTAGAAAACAAAACGTTATGGTTCTCCCTTCACCTACGGCACTGTTCGGTTCTTTAAGAATCTCCCCACCGAACGGGGCATCAGGAGAGGACACGTTGTTATGACTCGTTGTGGTTTTTTATTTAAACTGATTGATTTTCCACAAACAGCTAATTAGTCCACAAATAGCAGGTTATAAACCTGTAGAAATACAAAGGCTATAGTATAAACAACAATATTAGCCACATACATAACATACCAAATTCTGAACATACTAACATGAATAGAATATACATTTCAATATAGTCAGTATTTAGTATTATAAATATTATAATATACTTAGTGTTTAAAAATGACTAAACAAAGCACATTTCTCTAAACACAGAAATACACATCAATGTAAAACACATCAAATGTACAGCAATGTCAATGTTACATATTGAACTAATAGCCCAAAACCACAAAGGTGTATTGGTCTAAAGTGAATACAGTGAGTGTAGTTGCTGTGCATAGCAATCCATTACCAAAGTAAAGCGATTGACTACATTACCCATTCAGCACCGCAACCAGGAAGTAGCTCGTGTGACAGTAAAACGCTCCAATTTCAAACATTTACTAGAATATAGTCACGGATATATCGAGCTGACAGCGTTGAACATCAGACCGCAAATAAGGTTTTATCAGCGTGACCAACGTAACAGTTATCAAGCATACAAGCCGCACATACATAACCGCAGCACAGCAGTAACGCAACAAACAAACAAACTTAAACCGTAGCTCAATGTAGAGAAACAACAGCTTACCGGTGGCGCATCTCTCCTGACGAGACATGTCAAAACTAATACTCGCTCCCGCTTATAGCCCGTGCTTATTCAGTACTGGAGTACAACACGCGGATTTTACTGGTCCACGTTTCAACTCTTGACTGGCCCGTGCTCTAATCAGGTAAGTGAACCTCCCACCTAGTTACCTGCGTTACATTGCTGTTGAACACCCGTGACGTAGTAAACGCTACAGGCATTCTTCACCTTGCCTTTCTGGCCTGCAGTCAGAGGGAATTGGGGATTCGCCTTTCCAAGGCTTAGACATCTCGCAGGCATCCACTTCGATGTCAGCCAGCCCACAGACTGCCAACTGCTGTACAGGGTTGGTTAAAGGCTCAGGTGTAGAGGATTGGGAACTATGGTCATCACTCTGGAGCTGACAAATCCCTTGAGCAATGACCAGATCTTCCATAGATAGGCAAGGAGAGACATTGGCTAACTTCATATTGCGTCATAACGTCACAAGACTCTGATGGGTTCAGGACCTTCATGGGGACCCACCGCTCCCCCCACATGGGCGTTAACACTCCCCCCCCATCACAGAGTGGGCTGAAGTGGGCTGAAGTGGGCTCAACGATGACTATGCTCCCTGGTGATACATGCAGATTCTTTGGCAATTTCCCTGAAATGACATCCACATACTGAGGTAGAAGCTGAATCATCAGGTATCGTCATGATCTGCAACACAACCAGGAGGACTTTGGACAGGGACAGCAACGAGTCTTTCAAGCCTGGTTCTTTGGAGGTGTGGGCCAAGACCTCATGTCCTCCTAAGTTTAAAACAGGGCAGGAGACCTGTTAGATCTACAAGCTCCCCCAGCCATTGAGATACGAGAGTATGTCAGTTCACTAAAGTTATGCTTTATGATGTCAAACAATGCTGTTGGGCACCCCTTGGAATTCGTCTCTGGGTTACTACGAAGAGACACTTTCACTTTCATCTCTTTACCAGTCAGTCTACTGATGATGAATTCAGTCATCTCATCATCGACATATTTATCGTCCTGCGCATGTGACTCGTCATCATAACTTCCCACTCATGCACTGATAAATTGTCTGTGAGATCGCCTCTAAAGAAAGGTGGCGGCTTTGTGTCAGTCTTCCCGATCACATTCAGCTTTGACAAATCCACACCTCCAGTCTGTAACCGGGAGGCCGGGACGGAACAACACTGGGCTGGGGCACAGTGCGTAGACTTAATGCAACAGACTCACCAATCTATCCAAGGCCTCAGTATCTATGATACCATCCAGGGCCTCAATATCTATGATACCATCCTGGGTAGGAGTTTGAAAGGCAGCATGTGTAATGGGAGTGGAACTAGCAACTGGACCAGCTGGGGAACCCAACACAGGCTGGTAATAACAGCTCACTTCTACAGGGGCTACTAGTCTACCCCTCCCAAAAGTAACAGTTGTGAACAGCTGACACCTAGGGGTCAACACCCCTACCCAACCCAGCTTCAGCACCAGTCCTAACAGAACTCCTACTGGCACTACCAAAAGGACCCACTGTGTCCTCACCAGACATCATCTGTCAGAGAAAATTAAACAGCAAAAACAAATCAGTATTCTTGTAATGTTGCACCCCCTTCCCCCCAAAAAACTAAAACTGTATTCCACGAATTGCACCTCTTAAACTGCTTGTATATTGAAACTTTGAACACTGCATTCAAAATGACCGTAAAATAAAACAAACTCAAATAAACTCACGGGTGTGAGGCAACAAAAACATTTAGCATTCAATTTCCTAAAAATAACATCATAAAAGCTTATCATCACTATTAAACCTCTAACACACAAAAAAGACACTGGAAACAATAATTTGCGATAACAAACCACTATACTGACAGCAACACAAATGTTAAGTAACTGCACTAGTTCCTCTTAATATAGATCCTGTGTAATGATACAATGTGCGCTGTGTCAGTGAGGGGAGGAGCTTCAGGGAGAGATAGAGGTGTCTAGCTGAGCAGCTGAACAGGGAAGAGGAAATGCCAGCAGAGGATATATATACAGTTAGGACAAGGAGGCGGGGCATATTGACCAACCGATTCAATTACAATAAGCAAGAAATATTATAACATAGGTAACCCTCACAAAGATGTTGTGTAATTATATAGAACTTAATTGTAACTCTGTTACATAGACAAGGTAAATGTTGAGTCTACATGCTTCGTGGTTTGGGATTTTATATTTCACACACTGAGTAACCTACACAGTGTAATGTCAAATTGGTCAGATCGAACTGAAGAGCCACTAGATTACTGGATGGCGTGGAAGCTGCCACCACCTTTATTTTAGCTGGTCTGGTCTGGCAGTCAGAGGTCCAAAACACACCACGGGATTTAATAAAAACTATAAAGCACTTTATTATCAGATTTCTTATGACAGTGGGACATCAGATGGGCTCTGCTGCATATATTTTTACGACGGAAACTCAGTTACACTGAGACAGGAGATGTATATCCAGACAGGGATTCACACTGCACACTTAATAGCCCCCCCGCCCCCCCCCCACACCCCCCCAATCTTAATAGCACACTAACACAGCACACTTGATTGGCACACCTGCACAGCACGGTTGTTAACACACCAGAACATCAATCATAATAACACACTAGCACAGCACACTTGTCAGCACACCTTAATAGGAGGTCAATAATTAACCCCGCACAATATGGCTCCAATATAAAGGCTCCCTCCCACTGGTACTATCCTCACCCTCTTCATACACAGTTTCAGCCGTTCCTGTCGCCCCACCGATTTAAATAACATACATTAACACTCACAAATAACACAAAACAAAAATGGCCCTAAGTTATTAAAAACTTTCAACTTAACTGTCCCAGCTGCTGAGACCCTCCCCGGCCGGGTATTGGCTTGTGGCATGGTGCCAACCAGGTGTGTGTGTAGCGAAGCCTGGGGGGGATCTGTTGGCACAGCGCGAAACCGGACCCCTCGATGGCAGTTGGAAGCACCCACACCAAAACTGGTTAGAAATGCAGTCTAGAGATGAAAAGGGGTTAAAAAAAAATCTTGTTTCTTAGTCTGACCTTTTAAGAGGATCCGGTCTAGAAGAGCGACTGTCACTCGCTGGCTGGCTGGCCCTTGTTTAATAACAACAGGTCTCGTGCTCGATTCCCTTCACAGTCAAAACAAAATATGCCTTAGGATTTGTTCAGGATAGACAAACACTTTGCTGGCTACACGATTCTCTCGTCTTTTCACTTGACTAAAAAGTCAGTTATCGTTACCTATATTGATAGTGACTGTATCAATGTCATTCACGAATGGCTAATAAGCTGTGAAAACAGCCAGTGGCAAAAGAGGATTTGTTCAGGAGAGACAAAAACTTTGTTGGCTACACGATTCTCTCGTATTTTCACTTGACGAAAAAAATCAGTCATCCATCCAGTGACTAAAAGCTCAGTTCATAGATGCTATTTGTGTTGGAGGTAAACTTAATAAGAAACATTTAACACAATGCTTAATGGTGTCTAGTGAAATATTCAAACTTGGCATGGTGTTTATGCGTGAAAAAACTATGTCAAGTCGAGATGCTACAGTGAGGGGAACAAGTATTTGATACACTGCCAAATTTGCATGTAGAAGTCTGTAATTTTTATCATAGGTACTCTTCAACTATGAGTGACGGAATCCAGAATATCACATTGTATGATTTTTAAATAATTAATTTGCATTTTATTGCATGACATAAGTATTTGATACATCAGAAAAGCAGAACTTAATATTTGGTACAGAAACCTTTGTTTGCAATTACAGAGATCATACGTTTCCTGTAGTTGTTGACCAGGTTTGCACACACTGCAGCAGGGATTTTGGCCCACTCCTCCATACAGACCTTCTCCAGATCCTTCAGGTTTCGGGGCTGTTGCTGGGCAATACAGACTTTCAGGTCCCTCCAAAGATTTTCTATTGGGTTCAGGTCTGGAGACTGGCTAGACCACTCCAGGACCTTGAGATGCTTCTTACGGAGCCACTCCTTAGTTACCCTGGCTGTGGGTTTCGGGTCGTTGTCATGCTGGAAGACCAAGCCACGACCCATCTTCAATGCTCTTACTGAGGGAAAGAGGTTGTTGGCCAAGATCTCGCGATACATGGCCCCATCCATCCTCCCCTCAATACGGTACAGTGGTCCTGTCCCCTTTGCAGAAAAGCATCCCCAAAGAATGATGTTTTCATCTCCATGCTTCACGGTTGGGATGGTGTTCTTGGGGTTGTACTCATCCTTCTTCTTCCTCCAAACACAGCGAGTGGAGTTTAGACCAAAAAGCTATATTTTTGTCTCATCAGACCACATTCTCACCAAGCTGCTTGAGTATTGTCCTGTAGCCCATCCCAGCCTTGTGCAGGTCTACAATTTTATCCCTGATGTCCTTACACAGCTCTCTGGTCTTGGCCATTGTGGAGGTTGGAGTCTGTTTGATTGAGTGTGTGGACAGGTGTCTTTTATACAGGTAACGAGTTCAAACAGATGCAGTTAATACAGGTAATGAGTGGAGAACAGGAGGGCTTCTTAAATAAAAACTAACAGGTCTGTGAGATCCGGAATTCTTACTGGTTGGTAGGTGATCAAATACTTATGTCATGCAATAAAATGCAAATTAATAATAAAAAAATCATACAATGTGATTTTCTGGATTTTTGTTTTAGATTCCGTCTCTCACAGTTGAAGTGTACCTATGATAAAAAATCACAGACTTCTACATGCTTTGTAAGTAGGAAAACCTGCAAAATCGGCAGTGTATCAAATACTTGTTCTCCCCACTGTATACCGACACTTGCTGTGGGGGAAGGTCTGTGGTGTAGTGGCATAGCCTCTCATGATGGTGACTCTGGTTCAAATCCAGGGCGGGCAACAACATTCATCATTCAATTGCGGGCTGGCTGAACCAGGTTGGTCAGGTTCCTTTTCTGGTTTGTTTTAATTCACACATGCATTTTTTTATTTCACTGTTTCGAACTTGATTAATACAGAATATTTTACATTTTAAACTTTAATGGCTCTCTTTTTTACTAGTATTCAGATAATGTAGATCAGTCATGACAAACATATGTTATGAAAAAAAGATTATTAATAAAATATACTCTAATAACTATTTATTATATCATAAACAGTCTTTGTCAGTATTTATTTATGGAACTCCAAAAAGGTTCTAAATAGAACAATTGTGTTTGTCTGCAAAGTTCTTTTAAATGAACCCTGTAAAATGGTTCTATATAGAACCCTTTCGGGGTTCCAAATATGAAGTAATATATAGAACAATTTCTTGTGAGAGGAGTAGTTTTCATTATAGTTACTGTATAGCTATTAGTTTCTAATTTAACGCATTCAATTTACATTTTTGATACACTCGTGTATGGAACACCATTTGCGTAACAGGTAAAGTTGTACTCGATTAGCACATGACGGTGACTGGCTCTTGTCACAACAAAGCTGGCATTGCTCTTCAAACCTACTTTAGCTTTCTTGTTATTCCCTGTCAACAGGTTATCAGTCACTATTCAGTCAGTCACACAATAATTTTGCTACCTGGGCTGGCACGCCCACACCAATCAGCGGCCCTCGGTGCGTCACCTGACCTGAGGTTACGGCAAGTTTAGTATCTTACTTACAGTATCTTACTTACGGTTACCTCAGGCTGGTTTGGTGTGGGCGACAGAGAGAGAATGTGAGAGACACTTTTCGCGCTCCAGCAAGTATATTGATGATACAGTTGCTTTTCCCGACCCAACAACTATCGTGCATACAACGTACTATGACCACGGCTATATAAGTTAAACTTGGAGGTTTTGACCAAGAAGTTTCTTTAGTGACAACGTTTACGAGGTAAGAACAAAATAATGTGAAGCAGTGTTAAGGCTCAGGTTACAACGTTGTATAGCCTAGGACAGTTTTGCCCCTTCAACGAAAGGGGGGGGGGGGGTATTTGACCATATTAGATTACAATGTTGATTTTTTTACATTACTTACCTGGTCAAACAGTGGTTAAATAAGATTGACATCAATCAATCAATCACATCAGTTTGAACCTGCTAATCTGCCTCTAGATGGAGAAGCAGGACTCCTTGCTGGTGATCCAGGCTGATGTTGTGTCTTCAGGCCTGGAAGACGAGGATGGAGCACTGTCCTTTAGCTATCTGTCTGTGAAGAGTGACCCTTCTCCCAGCTGTCTGTCTGTGAAGAGTGACCCTTCTCCCAGCTGTCTGTCTGTGAAGAGTGACCCTTCTCCCAGCTGTCTGTCTGTGAAGAGTGACCCTTCTCCCAGCTGTCTGTCTGTGAAGAGTGACCCTTCTCCCAGCTGTCTGTCTGTGAAGAGTGACCCTTCTCCCAGCTGTCTGTCTGTGAAGAGTGACCCTTCTCCCAGCTGTCTGTCTGTGAAGAGTGACCCTTCTCCCAGCTGTCTGTCTGTGAAGAGTGACCCTTCTCCCAGCTGTCTGTCTGTGAAGAGTGACCCTTCTCCCAGCTGTCTGTCTGTGAAGAGTGACCCTTCTCCCAGCTGTCTGTCTGTGAAGAGTGACCCTTCTCCCAGCTGTCTGTCTGTGAAGAGTGACCCTTCTCCCAGCTGTCTGTCTGTGAAGAGTGACCCTTCTCCCAGCTGTCTGTCTGTGAAGAGTGACCCTTCTCCCAGCTGTCTGTCTGTGAAGAGTGACCCTTCTCCCAGCTGTCTGTCTGTGAAGAGTGACCCTTCTCCCAGCTGTCTGTCTGTGAAGAGTGACCCTTCTCCCAGCTGTCTGTCTGTGAAGAGTGACCCTTCTCCCAGCTGTCTGTCTGTGAAGAGTGACCCTTCTCCCAGCTGTCTGTCTGTGAAGAGTGACCCTTCTCCCAGCTGTCTGTCTGTGAAGAGTGACCCTTCTCCCAGCTGTCTGTCTGTGAAGAGGGACCCTTCTCCCAGCTGTCTGTCTGTGAAGAGGGACCCTTCTCCCAGCTGTCTGTCTGTGAATAGTGACAGCTCCAAATCCCTTGGCCCCAACTTCAGAGATGACCCTGAACCAAGGTAATAGAGTTGATAAAAGGTTAGGCAGTCATTTTTTGGGTTTGTAGAGTTAATAGATGAACTGGGTTGCCTTTTGGCTATTTGATCCCCTGTGAATCAAAGTAGAAGGTCTGCTTGACCAAAGGACTAGAACAGCATGTGCTTTTGAAGACCCATATAAATAAAACGTATCTATTCAAATTAACTTTCTATTTGTAGATGTCGGTAACCCTTAAGGATAATTCATCCACAAAATGTTGATGGTTATTAGTACTGTAGAAAAATGAACAAAAGGTTCTTTGTTGAGCTCTGAATGCTCCTGAACAGGGCAGGGCTGCTTCTAGAGGACGATCGATTATTTGTTTGACCGATTAATTGCCGCAAATAGGACGTTTTACAAACTCGGCAGAACTTGGCAGCCTCTACTGGTCACACCGACGTAGCCGCAAATCTGGGGTTGGTGCTAGCGAAGTCTACAACTGGCAAGTATAGAGAGTACAGAGATATTGTTATTCACGTTGGCACCAACGACGTTAGGATGAAACCGTCAGAGGTTACGAAGCAGAACATAGCATCAGCGTGTAAATTAGCTAGAAAGATGTGTCGGCATCGAGTAATTGTCTCTGGCCCCCTCCCAGCTAGGGGCAGTGACGAGCTCTACAGCAGACTTGCGCAACTCAATCGCTGGCTGAAAACGGAGTTCTGCCCGTCGCAGGAGGTAGAGTTCGTAGATAACTGGCCTTCTTTTTGGGACTCTCCCAGAAATAGGGCCAGGCCTGATCTGCTGAGGAGCGACGGACTCCATCCTAGCTGGAGTGGTGCTCTTCTTTTATCTAGGAACACTGACAGGAGTCTCACTCCTATAGCCTTAACATGGGATAGGATGCATGTCAGGCCGCAGGCTGTTAGCCAGTCTGCTAGCATAGTGGAGTCAGTCGATAGCATAGCCAGAGTAGTTAGTACAGCTTTACCTTTTGCCACTGTGACTCGTTCCAGGCTGAGAAAAGTTAAACAAGGTAGTACTAACAAAAACAACCTTGCATCTCAAAATGGGACTCCTAAATATTAGATATCTTTCTCCAAAGGCAGTTGCCGTAAATGAATGAATCTCTGATCATAAACTAGATGTTATTGGTTTATGTGAAACGTGGCCAAAGCCTAATGAATTCACTGCCTTAAATGAGGCCTCTCCTCCTGGTTATACTAGTGATCATATCCCTCCTGCATCCCGAAAAGGAGGGGGTGTCGCTAATTTTTATGACAGTAAATATAAATTTACTCTCAAACATATCACTGAGTTTCATTCTTTTGAAGTTTTACTAATGAAAGTTAACCAGGCCGATAAATCGTTTTACATAGCTGCTATTTATAGGCCCCCCGGGCCATACACATTGTTCCTCAATGAGTTTCCAGAATTCTTGTCTAACCTTGTAGTCATGGCAGAGAGTATTCTAATTTTTGGCAATTTCAATATTCATATGGAAAAGTCCAATGATCCTCTTCAAGAAGCCTTAATTGACTCAATGGGTTTTATCAAACATGGCTCAGGTCCAACACACTGCCATAATCACACCTTAGATTTAGTCCTGTCACGAGAAATAGATATTGTAGATCTAATAATTTCCCCCCAAATCCTGGATTATCGGATCACTGTCTTATTACATTTACCGTTAAAGCAAGAAATCCACTTGCTCCGCAAACAATGAGTTTCAAAAGCCGTACTATAAATTCTCAGACTACAAATAAATTCCTTGATATTCTTACAAATTCGCTCATTAACGACAGAGTAAATTAATCTGTAAACGATCAAATCGAGGATCTAAACTCAACACTGCGAAATACATTAGACACAGTTGCACCACTAAAAACTAAAGAAATACACAACAAGAAACTTGCTCCCTGGTTCACAGACAATACTAGAGCACTTAAGCAAGCCTCCAGGAAATTGGAGCGAAAGTGGCGCTCCACCAAGTTGGAAGTATTCAGACCTCCCTGAACCTGAATGTCCTGAACCTCCCTGACCAGGTGTCAATGGGGACACTTAAATTTCTTGATACCGTATCGCTCGACACATTCACTAAATTTGTAATGAGTCCTGGTCCACACCTGCGGAGTACCTGGTTTGGGGGGCCCGTTGCTGTCCCTGTCCTTGTCCACCTGGTCATACTTTTGACCTAGTCTAAAATCAAATAGACTCTGGATTTAGCCCAGAGAAATTTATAAATGATTCCAATTGGACTCTTAATATCTCACCCGGCACAGCCAGAAGAGGACTGGTCACCCCTCTGAGCATGGGTCCTCTCTAGGTTTCTTCCTAAAATTTGGCCTTCTTAGGGAGTTTTTCCTAGCCACTGAAATCCAACACTACTGTTGTTTGCTCCTTGGGGTTTAAGGCCGGGTGTCTCTGTAAAGCACTTTGTGACAGCTGCTGTTTTAAAAAGGGCTTTATAAATAAATTTGATTGATTGCGATGAGCCAGAGGCTCCATACCTGAAGTCAAGGTAGTGTCTCTGTGTATGCTACCTGTGATCATTTTATATTTAAATGAAAGTTAACTTTAAGACAGCGTTATCTGTTTTTATGAGCATGATAAGGTTGTTGGTTATAGTATGACATTATTAATGCATTAGACTGAAGATAACTTCTGCTCTCCCGAAAGCATGCTGTCTCTGTTTTGTTAGTAAGCGTGGTTGTTAGATTTTGGCTAGCTGTATGTGCAAGCCTAGCACAACTATGGGCCAACGGCCATGTCTGATCATTTGAGTGCCACTTTTGCTGAAAATATCTGTGTGTGATTAACTCCTGATAACCTAAATAACTGTTAAAGACCCCATGGAATGTAACTCTTTCTTCCTTGATTTTATGCGAGTGTTGGAGAGGGCACCATAAATGCAGAATTTAAACCGTTTTTAATGTAGGCTACTTGTCATGTTTCCGGTAAAGCAGGACACCAAGCGTGGACTTGAAGAGCAACACAATGATTTAATGAAGAAACTAAGGCAGGCAAAGAAAACGACAGGAAACTGGCAGGCAGGCAAAAACCCCAGACGGGTGGCAGGTACATACACAAAAGACTCAATGACTCAAAGGGCTAACAGAATAGGGCAAATTAAACGGGGTGCTAACGAGGACTAAACAACAGGTGAAAACAATCAGAACAAAAGAACAGCAAATAAACTGAACCTAACACTACATCAGATATATTTTTCTCAGAAAGCAATTCTCCAGTCCATGAAAAAGCCTTGAATGCATTATTCTGGCGATGAGGTTAGAAAATGTGGGCTAAACCATGCAGCC
The DNA here is from genome assembly GCF_011004845.1 of Esox lucius. Taxonomy (NCBI): domain Eukaryota; kingdom Metazoa; phylum Chordata; class Actinopteri; order Esociformes; family Esocidae; genus Esox; species Esox lucius. Next base: position 53,242,167 of record NC_047579.1, read on the forward strand.
TCGGGGCTAACATTGGATCAGCTGATTGTTCAGCAAGGCTGACATATGTCATTCAAGTAGTATCGGTTTTCAGTTTATTTCTCCCCACAAAGTTTATCTCTCATACATAACACAACACTATCAGCTCCTTGTTTCACGATACAAGACAGGCAGACAGGGAGGAAAAGAAACCATTCAACTTTTACTTTACTTACCTGTTTGGCGTTCTCGTCTCTCTTCTAAATAATCCAGCCATGTAACTATACATTCATGAAATGAAATCGCACTCTTTAAGGTCTTCCTTACCTCGGGAATATGCACAAACACATCATCTTATATCTTATGGAAGACCATGCTTGACAGCCTGACAAGGCGATTCTCCAAGGCAGAGGACACAGTGTTTGGTGTTAGAAAATGTCCTTGATCCCTGTTACAAGGCCAAGGCTTTCACTTCAACAGAGACAGTAGAGAAAGCAAAATAATGGCTCAAAGAAGAAGCTGCACTGGATGGCAAAAACAGTGGAGGAGACGGGTGAAGCGGTGGATCGTTCAGCTCCTGTGGGCAGACCGATACCCCTCCAACTCTTGTGGGCAGACCGACACCCCTCCAACTCTTGTGGGCAGACCGACACCCGTCCAACTCTTGTGGCCAGACCGATACCGTCCAACTCTTGTGGCCAGACCAATACCCCTCCAACTCTTGTGGGCAGACCGCTAGAGTTGGGGTAAAGGGGTTTAAAACAGCTCATCACTAGGTCTGACCTGCCATCCTTACAGGATCTCTACATAGAGAGGTGTAGGATGTGGAGCAAACGGATCATTACAGATCCCAGCCACCCATGCCACGGACTGTTTACCAAGCTGTCGTCAGGAAGAAGGTACAGGAGTATTCAGTCCAAAACTAACAGGCTACGGGACAGTTTCTTTCCTCAGGCCGTAAGGCTGCTCAATTCAGGAACCCCTCCTCTCTTCCATCCATAGACCCATGCACACCTGTCACTTTATATCATGCTCATCTGCCAATCATATCATGCACACCTGTCACTTTTACATTGCACTACGGTTGTATAGTTATTATCAGGAGTAGGAAAACCAAGCAATTTATTGGCGTAACTTGTTATTGCAAATGACAAATAAACCTTTTGAACTTTTTCCAGTGAGCATTTAAGTTTATGTGGTTTGGAGTTAGAAAATGTGCATAGAAATAATAATACGATCAGATAAAAATCCACTATTGGTCAAATTCTAGCAGCTTTCCAGGCATCAAATGTGCCACCTAAAACCCTGAGACAACATGGATGCTTCCCAGTGGCAGAGAATGGGAGACTGTTAGAGGATTGAGGGAAGGATGAATGGGGCAAAATGGAGGGATCCTTCAAGAAAACCTGATCCAGAGCGCACAGGACTTCAGACTGGGCCGAAGATTCATTTTTCAGCACAACCATGACCTAAAGCACACAGCGAAGGGCACAGCTGTAATGACTTGAGAACAAGACTGTGAATGTTTTTGTGACCCATCCAAAGCCTGGACTTAAACCCAGTTGAACATCTGTGGGGAGACCTGAAGACTGCAGTTCACCAACGCTCCCCAGTATGATGTTAAAGGGCCTGGAAGGATCTACAAAGAAGAATGGGAGGAACTGCCCGAAGCGGATAGAAAGCTGATAGTCATGGCCAAGACTCAAAGCTGTTATCGCTGCCAAGTCACTTCCACAAAGTACTGAATAAAGGGTCTATATTTATTTACATGGGATTTCAGGAATCAATACTTTCCAATGGCAATGTGTTTAAAAGCAAAGTTTCATATCAGTTGATGTAGAAAGGAAAGCTGTACACACATTCAAAGAGATTTGAAAATCTAAAATGCCCTGCTGAAGTGCCTAAATATGATATGACAAGTATACTTTCATCCCCACAAACAGAGACCTGGACTCTGGTCTGAGGTGAGAGGGTTGAGGCTTGACCAGACTGCAGCAAGCTAGTGTTTAGAGAATGACTGGTCAGTTAATATTACCCTCGTCTCTGTCTTTTTCTCTGCAGTGCCGTTTTGCAGATCAAGGAGCTGCTGGATCCTGCCTCCAAATGTCAGACCTGGTTAGATGGCTGCAATCAGTATTGCTGATGATCTGAGTACGATTTGATCTATGTAACAGATTTGATCTATGTAACAGATTTGATCTATGTAACAGATTTGATCTATGTAACAGATTTGATCTATGTAACAGATGACTTCATTCCTGTAAATTCTTCCGTATAACTAATGGGAACAGTGAATATTGTTATAATCAAATGAGTGTTTCAGTAGGACCAGTACACACCAGTCTCCTGCTGCTCCTGCTGATGGTTTAGTTCCCCCACTGGCAGTATGCATGTATGCATGTCCCAAACAGGGATCAAACCAGTGGTCAAACCAGTGGTGACTGGCCTCAAGACAACTTTCTATTCTTTTGAGCTGTACAAAGTTACCAATTGTATAGACCTATTGGAAACATTTCCAGCTAGCTGTGGAGCAAGTTTATAGTACGTTCTTAACTCCGTTACAGTGACTCCTTGAATAGCAACTCCTTCAGAAGATAGAGTGCACAGATTTAGATTGACAAGCCTTTCTTTTGTTTTGCATGACATTGCCCTCTACAGGACACAATTGGTGCAACACTGAATGGAGATAAATACATTACTTTGTTTTAATAGAAATATTCATACATCATACATACATCTTCTTCCGCTTCATCCGGGGCCGGGTCGCGGGGGCAGCAGTCTAAGCAGGGATGCCCAGACTTCCCTCTCCCCAGACACTTCCTCCAGCTCTTCCGGGGGGACACCGAGGCGTTCCCAGGCCAGCCGGGAGACATAGTCCCTCCAGCGTGTCCTAGGTCTTCCCCGGGGTCTCCTCCCGGTGGGACGGGCCCGGAACATCTTCCCAGGAAGGCGTTCCGGAGGCATCTGAAACAGATGCCCAAGCCACCTCAGCTGACCCCTCTTGATGTGGAGGAGCAGCGGCTCTACTCTGAGTTCCTCCCGGGTGACCGAGCTTCTCACCCTATCTCTAAGGGATCGCCCAGCCACCCTGCGGAGAAAGCTCATTTCGGCCGCCTGTATCCGGGATCTTGTCCTTTTGGTCATGACCCAAAGCTCATGACCATAGGTGAGAGTAGGAACGTAGATTGACCGGTAAATCGAGAGCTTCGCCTTGCGGCTCAGCTCTTTCTTCACCACGAGAGACCGATACATCGACCGCATTACTGCAGAAGCTGCACCAATCCGTCTGTCAATCTCCTGTTCCATCCTTCCCTCACTCGTGAACAAGACCCCTAGATACTTAAACTCCTCCACTTGAGGCAGGCACTCTCCACCAACCTGAAGTGGGCAAGCCACCCTTTTTCCGACTGAGGACCATGGCCTCGGATTTGGAGGTACATCCCCACCGCTTCACACTCGGCTGCAAACCGTCCCAGTGCATGCTGAAGGTCCTGGTTTGAAGGGGCCAACACGACAACATCATCCGCAAAGAGCAGAGACGAAATCGTGTGGTCCCCAAACCTGACACCCTCCGGCCCCTGGCTGCGCCTAGAAATTCTGTCCATAAAAACCCTGTGTCCCTCGCAGCATCCTGTGGAGAGTGCTTCGGGAATATGGGGTCCTGGGTCCTTTGCTAAGGGCTGTCAGGTCCCTGTACGACCGAAGCAGGAGTTTGGTCCGCATTGCCGGCAGTAAGTCAGACTTGTTCCCAGTGCATGTTGGACTCCGGCAGGGCTGCCCTTTGTCGCCGGTTCTGTTCATAATTTAGAAATATTCAAATTATTGTAATACATTTAGCTTTTATGGACAAATTTGAATATAGTTTTAGGAAAAAAAATTACAACCATAGTAGGATCTTTCTTTTATTTAATGTTATTTACTTTTTTTACTGTTATATGTAAGTACTTATTTTTTTTGTCATATTTTCTCAATTTCATAGAAACATTCTGTTGTTACCAGTTTTCTTTTTTTATTATAAAGCTTCTTGGCAATAATGTGCAATCTAAATTAAATGTTATCTTCATTGCATTGTACTGTATTTACTGTTTGTATTTAAATGTTGTACTACTGTACCTAAGTCCATATCTACAAAATATATAAATCTACTAAAGCAACTTAAATTTGTTTCAAATGTGTTTCTTTTATTGTTGACTGAGTGATCAACCTTTTGTTTGCTGGCTCAATTCTCTTTCACTTTTTATTATTTACCACTCCTGATGGTTTCAATATGCACCTTTCACATTCATCTGTAAAAATGCACCATCTCATGTTTTGTTATTCATACTCCTCTATTGCATATTTTAATGATTTTTGTTGCTGTAAACGTTAAATGAGAATTGGTTCTCAATCGGCTTACCTGGTTAAATAACGGTAAAATAAACACTAGGTTATTCTGCTGCCCTAAATATATACGATAAACCATTCTGTCAGTAAAGATTGGTAAGTATCTGCATTAATCTGAGAGAAGTTTAGCCTTACCCATTCAAATATAATTTTGAGGTAGGTTCTTGAGCAGAGAACAGGGGTGCTAGCCTACGCTAATGGATCTTATTTCAAAGCGATTTCTGTGTGAGTTAGCCCAGGTGTTCCCAAACCTGTTCCCAACTCCGGTCGTCCAGTACCTCCAACATACCGGACTAACATACCCAGTTAAACTCATTGAGGGCTTAATAGTTAGTTGACAACTTCAATCGGGTGTGTTTTTTCGGTGCTAAAACAAACGTCTGTAGGGATTTGGTTGAATGTTTTAGACATACAGTATTAGTACAATCTAGACAATGAGGGAGGTCGTGAACCGCACGGCGCGCCAACACAGTAGGGGGCGATGTATGCACTTGAAGTCGGATGCCCTCCGTCAACACCACTCGAAGAAGAACTTGACGGTGCAAGATGGCTAATACGTTGAGAAAGTCTGCAAAGTTCGCTTTCTCAGGTATGTGAACTTACATGGCATTGATAAACACTAGGAAACTTCAGCGGGTAATAATGTGCACGCGTTTTCAAGGTTTATTTAACAGATAAACCCCACAAATATATCGTTAGCCTACCGTCCCATATATATAGTATCTAGCTAGCCAGCCTTTGCTTTGGTCAATGTTTCTTTTATAAACTAGAGCAAAGGTCACACAACGCTCTGTCCTGCTAATTTTACATAATGTCCGCTTCCCCTGGTTGTGAAGTATCTGTCAGGTAGCTTCGGAGATTAGTGTAGAGAGTTGGTTTATTAAGGAAGAGACAGGCAATGAGAAAGGTGGCTAGTTAAGAATAACAGTGTCCATATGTATCGACCTCTTTTCAGGGGTGTTATCTCGGGTGTCCATTCACAATGGACATGGGAGGGTCTCAGTCTCGCCTTGCTTCTCTTTGCAACAGAGGAACAACTCAACTAAAGCGAAGGTCAAGGTGGATCTGGACAGCAGCACCGGTAAGACGCTGCACAGGTTCAATCCCTGTCCCAAGAGACACGTTATTTCTCACACAGTCCCCACTGTCACATCTACACTGTCATTTAGGAATCAGACCAAGACATTTATATTTTTGTCTGAAACTGTGAGATAGCCACTCCCCATTAATTTGAATATACCAGATGAAAATGTCAGTATGAAATAAAAATCCCTTGAAAATAATAAATGTGGCATTATGAAATGAATGTCCCCTGAAATAAATAAAAGTAGTCGTTTGAATATCATCATTTTGAAAATAAACTATTAATATATTGACAAATGTACATATATTTATGTTTATTTGTATATTTATTGCCTCATTTCAGTATTTCTTTCATAGCCATATTTATTTCTTTTATATTGACTTCAATGGCATTGCAATACAAAAGAGGGTTTTTATGAAATGGATATTGTTTACATTGCAGTGCCAAAGTTCAACACTGAATGAATGTGTGCATATACACACTGCTCAAAAAAAATGAAGGGAACCCTTTAATCACACGTTGGGTCTCGATGATTGAAATATATTAAAGATCAAAATCTTGACTGTATATTGTGTAATTCATTGAGAACAAAATGAAGTAACAATGGTCAGTGGAAACCAAAATCACCAACCGATTGAGGGCTGGATTCAAATTCACGCCAAAAATCTATTTGAGATCCAACTTAGGTGAATTTCATCAAAGCAAATCATAATGGCCCTCATTTATCATTCTTGCGTAGAAACGGGCGTATATGTTGGCGTAAGATTTTGCTTACACTCCTCTCATCGCCTGATTTATGAAACTGTGCGTACCTTTAAAATCCAGGTGTACGCAATACCTTCCCTTGATAAATGCCGCGGATGAAAACGATCGTCATTAGAATAACACGCCCCTATATATTCAAGTCTCCGCTTCCCCCACGCCCTCATTTTACGCCATGGACACACGGAAGACGGCAAAAAAGAGAAACTTCTCTGACGTGGAGATTGAGACGATCACCAGGGAGGTAGAAAGAAATAAAATTGTTTCATTTGGCAGTTTAAAAAGCGGAATAAAAGATGATGATGTGATGTGGAGTACCATTCATTCACATTAATAACTGCATGACAATTTGTAATATTCGTCTTATTATTTCATGATATTTATTAATGACGTTTATTGTTATTTAGAAGAAGAATGTCGTTATTATTATTATTTCTATTATTATTTAAAAGAAGAAGGTCATTTTTATTATTTTGTCAGTCTGAATTATATTTTGGTAATTCAAAGCCTTTTATTACTGAACCCAGTCCATGCGCAACTGCCGGGCCTAACCCTGAAACGTCATGTAAAGCGTACAGACTCGCATCTGAAGGAATACATATAAGTCAAATGCTTTGGTAAAGTCACACAAATGAAACCTTGAAGTCCATGTTGCACAAAAATAAACACTGAAGTTTGTAATTATGTTGTTGTTTTTTTTACAGTAGGTCATAATATATCACATCTTTTAGTTTGTCAGTGCGTTAGGATTTTCTTTTCTGCGCTGTTAAGGTTTCATTTCTCTCCGCCATGTCCATGTGCAATATTTTGTTGTCATCCATCCACCAAAGATCACTCCAAATATAACTATTAATACTGTTTTATTTTCAGTTTACATCTCTGCACTGGCATAACATCAGTGCACGAGGGAACTGCAGCAGGGGCTGAGTATACGGCTACACATTTTTTACTTGAGACAGGTCAAAATAAAAGTCCCGTCTCACACATGCGCACAATTAACTCTTGCACAATTTTGGGTATACAACAGTCAGTGTCATAATTAAACAACATAATATAACATAAATGATGAGAACATATAACTCAACATGCGCATTTCCGCACTAACTCAAAACGTGCGTACACCACCTCCTGAGCTGGCGTAGGATTTGAGAGTGCCGTACGCCAACGTCCATACTGATAAATCTCAAAGTCACCGTGGTTTTGGGTGTACGCCAGGTGTACGCTGGAAATTTGGTGTACGCACTTTTGATAAATGAGGGCCAATGTGACTCCGTAGTGTGTATGGCCCCACATGCCTGTATGCATCTGGGCATGCTCCTGATGAGATGGCGGATGGGGTCCTGGGGGATCTTCTCCCAGACCTGGATCAGGACATCAGAGAGCTCCTGGACAGTCTGTGGCGCTACTTGACGGCATCGATACATAACGTCCCAGAGGTTCTCAGTTGGATTCAGGTCTGGGGAACGTGAAGGCCAGTCAATGGCATCAATGCCTTCATCATCCAGGAACTGCCTACACTCTCTGGCCACATGAGGCCAGGCATTGTCCTGCACCAGGAGGAACCCAGGGCCCACTGCACCAACGTAAGGTCTGACGATGGGTCTGAGGATTTCATCCCGGTACCTAACAGCAGTCAGGGTACCGTTGACTAACACGTGGAGGTCTGTGTGCCCCTCCAAGGACATGCCTCCCCAGACCATCACTGACCCACCACCAAACCAGTCATGCTGGATGATGTTGCAGGCAGCATAGCGTTCAAAACGGCGTCTCCAGACTCACGTCTGTCACATGTACTCAGTGCAAACCTGCTTCATCTGTGAAGAGAATGGGGCACCAATGGCAGACCTGCCAATTCTGGTCTTCTCTGGCAAATGCCAATCGAGCTGCACAGTGCTGCGCTGTGAGCACTAGAGGAAGTTGGGCCCTCATGCCACCCTCATAGTCTGTTTCTGACAGTTTGGCACACTAGTTGCCCGCTGTAGGTCATTTTGTAGGGCTCTGGCAGTGCTCCTCCTGTTCCTCCTCACACAAAGGAGCAAATACCGGTCCTGCTGCTGGGCTGATCCCCTTCTATGGCCCTGTCCCACTCTCCTTGTATAACGACCCGTCTCCTGGTATCTCCTCCATGCTCTTGAGACTGTACTGGGAGACACAACAAACCTTCTTGCGACGGCACATATGGATGTGCCATCCTGGAGGAGCTGGACTATCTGTGCAACCTGAATGGGCTGCAGGTACCGCTTCATGCTACCAGTAGTGACAAGGATACTAGCAAAAAGCAAAACTAGAGAAGAATCAGTCAGGAAGGATAAGGAGAGCGCAATTGTCTCTGGACACCACCTGCAAAACCTTTCCCTTTTTTGGGGGTTGTCTTGCTGTTGCCTCTCCTGTGACCCTGTTGACACTTTCATTTGCACCAAAACAGGTGACATTGATCACTTATTGCCACTAACTGGACAGATTGATATCCCTGAAGTTTAACTGATGTGGGGTTATACTGTGATGATTGTGTTCCCTTAATGTTTTGAGCTGTGTATATACATACACACACGCACATTTTCCTGAAGCTCTGACTGTTCTCCAGGAGTGGCCGTCCTGGGGATGGAGAGTTCCCCGGTCAACAGCCTCAGTCTGGACTTCCTCACTGAGTTCTGCATCAGTCTGGAGAAACTGGAGATGGACAAGAGCTGTAGAGGAGTCATCATCACCTCGGTTAACACACACACACACACACAACCGTTGGCTGTTTTCAGGCTGTCCTTTGTTTTGGGTACAGAGTTGTTGGAATTTGGCTAATTTCCAACAGGGGCATTCAATTTATTCCCTTTTAATTGGAAATCTGTTCCACGAGTAAAAAGAGATTTTGTGTGAACCTGTGTCAATGTAGTTAAGGTATCATGTTGTATTTATTTTCAAATGCTTTTTTCATCTCTTTTTGGGCTTAGTTGTGGTCCATTTTCAGTGTAACATCTCTTTTTAATTCTGTGATGGCCCCTCTGACCATCTGCTCTGACGATAACCTACTCTCCTGGCCCTAAGTGTCCGTGTGTCTTTCCCAGACCCTCCCCAAGGTGTTCTCAGCAGGGCTGGACATCATGGAGATGTATGGGAAGAGCCCGGAGCGCTGTGGAGAGTTCTGGAAGGCAGTTCAGGAGATGTGGCTCAAAGTCTATGGCTCTGACATGGTTACCATAGCAGCCATCAATGTGAGTCAGCAGAACACTGTTACTGCCCTAAGGGGCACCTTGTTCCCTAAGTAGGTCCTTTCTTTTCAACTAGGAACCCCTCCAAACAGCACCCTATTCAGCACAAGTAGTCCACTAGGTGCACCATATGTAAAGTGAACCACTTTTTTTCTCTGTCTTCTGAAAGCTGTAGAAGTCCTGACATGAAGAGCTCTTTTGACTGCAGACATCTTCCCCCACAGGGTTCCAGCCCAGCGGGGGGGTGTCTGATGGCGTTGGCCTGCGACTACAGGATCATGGCTGACAACCCTCGCTACAGCATCGGACTCAACGAGACACAGCTTGGCATCGTGGCTCCCTTCTGGTGAGACGCGTGTTGTCTCTGCGCCGGGTCAGCTGTCTCCGTGTGGTCAGCTGTCTCCGTGTGGTCAGCTGTCTCCGTGTGGTCAGCTGCCTCCGTGTGGTCAGCGGTCTCCGTGTGGTCAGCTGTCTCCGTGTGGTCAGCGGTCTCTGTGTGGTCAGCTGCCTCCGTGTGGTCAGCTGTCTCCGTGTGGTCAGCTGCCTCCGTGTGGTCAGCTGCCTCCGTGTGGTCAGCGGTCTCCGTGTGGTCAGCTGTCTCCGTGTGGTCAGCGGTCTCTGTGTGGTCAGCTGTCTCTGTGTGGTCAGCTGTCCCCGTGTGGTCAGCTGTCCCCGTGTGGTCAGCTGTCCCCGTGTGGTCAGCTGTCCCTGTGTGGTCAGCTGTCCCCGTGTGGTCAGCTGTCTCTGTGTGGTCAGCTGTCTCCGTGTGGTCAGTTGATTCTGTGTTGTCAGTTGTGTCCTCATTGTGTCGGCGCGTTGGCGTTGTGTTCTTGTTAGTGTTAGGTCTTCCTTCACGTCGTGTTGATGTTTTACATTGCAGGTTCAAGGATACGATGATAAACACGGTTGGCAACCGGACAGCTGAAGTTGCGTTGCAGCTGGGTCTGCTCTACAGCGCTCCTGACGCCCTGAAGATTGGCCTGGTGGACCAGCTGGTCCCTCAAGACCAGGTCCTCACAGCTGCTCAGGAGAACATGGCCAAATGGCTGGCGATACCAGGTTTGAACCATGTTGTCACATCTTCTGTGCAGCGTTACTATAAAGCTGAAGAAGATAGTAGGTAGTCTACTTTATTCCATTGCTAGAGTCGTGTTCTGAAATCGTTAGCTGAACCCATGCTTGTTTTTAGTGTAATTATTTATTATTGCCCTGGCCTATAACAGATCAGTAAGTAGAAAACAATGAGAAATGTACACTACTGTTCAAAAGTTTCGGGTCACTTACAAATGTCCTTGTTTTCAGACGTTTAGACGTTTTCAGCTGTGCTAACATAATCGCAAACAGGTTTTCTAATGATCAATTAGCCTTTTAAAATGATAAACTTGGATAAACAAACACAACCTGCCATTGGAACACAGGACTGATGGTTGCTGATGATGGGTCTCTGTATGTCTATGTAGATATTCAATTATAAATTTGCCATTTTAAGCTACAATAGTCATTAACAACACTATCATTGTCTACACTGTATTTCTGATCAATTTGGTGTTATTTTAATGTAATGTATTTTCTTTCAAAATCAAGGAAATTTCAAAGTGACCCCAAACTTTTGAACGGTGGTGTAGATATCAAATTTTGCTCCCTCAGGACCATGAAGACACCATAACCTATACCTTCTCTCTCCTCCAGACCCCGCCAGACAGATCACCAAGTCCATGATGAGGAAACAAACCATTGACAGGCTGCTCTCAAACAGAGAAGCCGACATCACCAACTTTGTCAGCTTCATCACTAAAGAGTCCATCCAGAGGTCACTTCGCATGTACCTGGAGATGCTCAAGGGCAGAAAGGCCTAGTCTGGGCTCAAACCACAGCCTATTCCCTTCAAAGTGCCCTGGAACACTCACATCCTGGTCCAAAGTAGCTAACTATATTGGATAATAGTGAATGAGGGCACATTTGAGGAGTTACGGAGACATTATTAGGATGCAGCCAACCCTTAAATACAATGCCTAACCAAACATCATGTGAATTTACACGTTGGGGGTCCTCAGTAGCCTGAAAAGGCTCCCTCTCCTCCTGTCCAGTAACTGTGACGTTCCCTGTAGTGCACAGCTATAGACCAGAATCCTGGTCAAAGGTGTCATCCTCCATAGCGAGCCCCTCCCCTCAGCATTAAACTTGGAGGAATTTAATTGGCCTGGATCTTGTGGGCGGGAACATTCAGAAGGTCAGAGAAATTATTTACTGTAGTGTAGTCCCTCCTGTTTTTGGATTTCTGTCCCTTTTCTCAGGGCTTGTTGTGAATACCCTGATTGACCTTATCAAGCCGTGCAACGACCTCTGATTGTTTTGACTAAAACCCACAAGACTGTACGGAGCTCATACTTCGCCTTTGCCTTAGTCTGGGAACAAAATACTGTGTTATTGTTATTTGTTGATTTGACAGTAAACATGTTTTCAACACCTGTGATTTTGGTCTTGTATGATGTCACTCAGTCTGAGGGCTGTAACTGGAATTGATCCTTGAAAAGTGGAACACAAATGTCTTTTGAGCTTCGTTCATCTGTCACACTGCATCAGAATTTTAAATAAGTTTGTTTAACTCAGTTTGCAAACAATTGTCCAAAAACTTAATGAACTGTATGTATATTTTGATACAATAGATGTTCAGTCCTGCATCCCTTCTTCTTTCCGGAAATTCATTGTTAAACCTGAAATCCTGTAAATTCCTAATCTGCTAACTAGGGACTTGTGCAACCACAGCTCTTACATTGTACAGAAATCGAGGTCACGGGAGGACATTTCACAGAAATAGAGGTCACGCGAGGATATTTCACAGAAAGAGGTCACGGGAGGACATTTTTTCAGATGTTTATTGAAACGTGTCATGTTGATGACGTTACTGAGATGAGTCGTTCATGTGAATCCAGAAGGCCTCTGGGTCATTGAAGACAAATGGGACCCTCGTTCCAATGGGGCCTGGTCCTTTTAGAGGAAGAATGGTGCAGTTTGCGACAGACTGGAAATGTCTGAACACTTCCTGGAAGCGGGCTCAGGCAGCTGGGGCGGGGCCAATCAGCTTCACCTCCACAGGGAAGTGGTCGCTGACAGCCAATGCCTGAAACGGGGGAGACTGCTGATAACCAATAGGGTGGACATTTGTCAGCACAAGTGACAGCCCGAGGAAAGGGAACTGGAATTGTTGGGTCTTTTGATCTGGGAAGTGCATTTTTGCAATTCTAACATTGGAATTGAAAGACATTTAATTGTCTTTGAAATTGAAATGAAAAAGACAGATCTAAAATGAAAGAAAACATATTTAAGGAATAAACAAAATATTTGGAATTAAACCGAAACGTGATTAAAAGCATAGTGCAAGCCTTTAGCTGGACCACGTAAGCGAAGCTGGCCAAAAGCGAGTGTCTCTTACAGAGTGCCTGTCGGACTTACTGACTGCACCCATTGTTAAATAGCGAAGTGGTTGCAGTCGCGGACGTATTGACTGAGGATCGGTCTTCGCCACCGACCAAAATAGACATTAGGATTTGTTCAGGATAGACTAAAACTTCGCTGGCTACAAGCTTCAGTAGATACATTATAGTAAGCCTAAAGTAAAACTGTTTTACTGTTATATTTAGATGGACGAACTGCACCGACAAGGACACTTTAGCAGTCATTGTTTTCATCATTAGTACTGTATAGTTATTAGCTAGCCATCTACAGTAATCTATTTCTAATTTAACGTGTTGAATGTAGTGTTGCAATCCTGCTATACTTGTTGGAGCACAAACTGTTTACGCTTTACGGTTATATAACTTTCTTTCTTATTTAACGCGTTGAATGTGGTGTTGCTTTTGTTGGTTTGGATGTAATAGATAATGTATGGAACTAGTTCTGAGACCCATGTTGGCTACAAGCTAGCGTACTGGTTTGAGACGCGGACCGCCACGCAGTTGACCGGGGTTTGATCCTTCTCATGGACCGCACAAAGTAGGCATTATATTAGGGTGACCACATTTTCAAACCTCCAGACCAGGACCCTAGTGTACCACACGTTCATGCACGCATGTTGGTCATCGTGCGTGTTTGTGGTTGGTGGAGCAGGGGAGCTGGCACAGTTTATTACCGTTTTCACTGTCATGTGATTTTTCAGCTCCTTGAGCTTTAATTAAAATGTTTGCTATGTTGCTTTGTTTGTTTGGCTCCGACTCACATGTGGAAATATTACAGTATTCTTACTTTGGTGAAAACCTGGACAATTTGGTAGTGAATGTCAAAAACCAGGACAATTTAGTGTTTTACAGATATTTGTCGGGACCTGGGACACCCAGCTAGAAACCGGGACAATCCCGGGCAAACCAGCATGTCTGGTAACCTTACATTAGGATTTCTTCAGGATAGGCTAAAACTTTGCTGGCTGCAACCTTCAGTGGCTACATTATAGTAAGCCTAAAGTAAAACTTTTTAGTTATATTGGGATGGACGGACTGCGCCGACAAGGACCATTTCAGAGTCATTGTGTTGCAATCCTATTATACCTGTTGGTTTGGATGTTAATAGGTCATGTAGGGAACTACTTTAGAGAACTGTGGAGTTTTGACTAATTGGTTTTGATAATACAGGACGTAAACAGACACCACATCTCTACATCCACTGTTTAAATTGTGTAGTGGTTAAGGACAGTCTGTCCCAGGTTAAAGACAATTGTGTAGTGGTTAAGGACAGTCTGTCCCAGGTTAAAGACAATTGTGTAGTGGTTAAAGACAGTCTGTATCAAATCCAGCCAGGGCGGCAACAATCATTCCTTCTAATCGTGGGCCAGCTGAACTAGGCTTGCCTGGTTTCTTGTTTCTACTTGACCATTCAGATTAACTAATGGATAAAATAGTTCCCTTATGTGCAGTTTGAGACTAGTTAAATGCAGTTCAATAAGCCATTGCTTACTAGTTTAAGGGCAAAAGGGCTGGAAGTCTACAAGTAGAGCTGGCATCTGTGTAAGTTCTTACCAACTTGTGGTTGAGGTTCAGTTGTGTCATGAAGTTATAGACCTCAGCTGATCCAGGGACTATTCCTTTCAGCATGTCATTGGAGACCACAATCCTTCACAAGCAAACCATGAGTTAGAGGTAGTGTCAGTTATAGGTGGTCTGTCTAAGGGTCTGTAGTGATGTCAGTTATAGGTGGTCTGTCTAAGGGTCTGTGGTGATGTCAGTTATAGGTGTTCTGTCTAAGGGTCTGTGGTGATGTCAGTTAGAGGTGGTCTGTCTAAGGGTCTGTAGTGATGTCAGTTAGAGGTGGTCTGTCTAAGGGTCTGTGGTGATGTCAGTTAGAGGTGGTCTGTCTAAGGGTCTGTGGTGATATCAGTTAGAGGTGGTCTGTCTAAGGGTCTGTGGTGATGTCAGTTAGAGGTGGTCTGTCTAAGGGTCTGTGGTGATGTCAGTTAGAGGTGGTCTGTCTAAGGGTCTGTGGTGATGTCAGTTAGAGGTGGTCTGTCTAAGGGTCTGTGGTGATGTCAGTTAGAGGTGGTCTGTCTAAGGGTCTGTGTTGATGTCAGTTAGAGGTGGTCTGTCTAAGGGTCTGTAGTGATGTCAGTTAGAGGTGGTCTGTCTAAGGGTCTGTGTTGATGTCAGTTAGAGGTGGTCTGTCTAAGGGTCTGTGGTGATGTCATTTAGAGGTGGTCTGTAGTGATGTCAGTTAGAGGTGGTCTGTCTAAGGGTCTGTGGTGATGTCAGTTAGAGGTGGTCTGTCTAAGGGTCTGTGGTGATGTCAGTTAGAGGTGGTCTGTCTAAGGGTCTGTGGTGATGTCAGTTAGAGGTGGTCTGTCTAAAGGTCTGTAGTGATGTCAGTTAGAGGTGGTCTGTGGTGATGTCAGTTAGAGGTGGTCTGTCTAAGGGTCTGTAGTGATGTCAGTTATAGGTGTTCTGTCTAAGGGTCTGTGGGGATGTCAGTTAGAGGTGGTCTGTCTAAAGGTCTGTGGTGATGTCAGTTATAGGTAGTATTATGTAGTATTAGCCAGCAGTAGCAGCCGTGTGTGGTTTTCTCGGCCCCTCGGTGTGTATGTTTGTGTCAGGACGGACCTATCGTAGGGGCAGTTGGTGTTGGTGACAGTGGTGTCCGCGGTATGGGGTATCAGCCAGTGGTAGTGTCTGTCTGTGTAGAGTCGTATCTGCTGCCATTTGGATCCACTGACGTAACTACAGCCAGCGTTGAAGTCCCCCAGCAGAACCATGTCCTGTCAATCAATCACACCTTTCATGTCAGTAGCCGCGGAAGTCCCATTGTGTGTGTGTGTGTGTGTGTGTATTTGGGGGGGGTCTTGTGGTATAGTCACATTGGTGTTCCACCGAACTCTGACATCAGCGACCACATCGTAGAGGGCATCAATCTCCTTCACGGCAGATTCTGGAGACGTGTGTTGAGGTATCAGGACAAAGTTCCTCACCGCTGCGGAGGGGGATGGGGATGCAGAAGGTGCAGTTATGGTCTAGGAACCTCATGCTCTCTCTGTTACTCCTCTGTTATTACACAACCCTCTACCTGTGTAGTTGGAGGAGAACATGACGATGAAGGGTTCTCGGTTGAAGCGGTCCGTCCCACAGGTCTCACACCCGTCATCATACGTGTAGTTCTGAACCACAGACACCATCTCCTCTCTGTCACGGCAGCACAGACACAGCAGCAGTCATTGGTGTGGTGTACTACAGTACTTTAGCCCAAGGTCTATTGGTGTTGTATACTACATTACAGTTAAATAATGATTACATTACAAATTAAAGCCATCTCTCGGCTTTAATTTGTTCTTTAGAGTGTTCACATCCAAATTGGAGGAATGGTTTAGGAATTACAGCTCTTTAATATGGAGCCCCCTCTTTTTCAAGGGACAAAGTAATTGAACAATTAGCTCAAAAGCTGTTTCATGGACAGGTGTGGGCTATTCTTATGTTATTTCTTCATCAATTAAGTAGGTAAAAGGTCTGCAGTTGATTCCAGGTGTGGCAGTCGCGTTTGGAAGCTGTTGCTGTGAACCCACAACATGCGGTCAAAGGAGTGGCCAAATCAACAGTTTGGTACATTCTGAGAAACAAAAGAACGCACTGGTGAACTCTGCAACACAAAAAGGCTGGGACCTCCATGGAAGACAACAGTGGTGGATGATCGTAGGATTCATTCCATGATAAAGAAAAACCCTTCACAATATCCAGCCAAGTGAAGAACACTCTCCAGGAGGTAGGCATATCATAATCCAAGTTCACCATAAAGAGAACACTTCACGAGAGCAAATACAGACGGTTCACCACAAGGTGCAAACCATTCATAAGCCTCAAGGAAAGAAAGGCCAGTTTAGACTGCCAAAAAAGACAGCCCTGTTCTGGAACAACATTCTTTAGACAGATGAAACTAAGATCAATCTGTACCAGAATAATGGGAAGAAAAAAGTATGGAGAATGCTTGGAATGGCTCATTATCTGAAGCATATCACATCATCTGTAAAACACGGTGGAGGCAGTGTGATGGCATGGGGATGCATGGCTTCCAATGGCACTGGGTCACTTGTGTTTATTGATGATGTGACAGAAGACAGAAGCAGCCAGATTAATTCTGAAGTGTATAAGGATATATTTCTCAGATTCAGCAAAATTTAGCAAAGTTAACTGGACGGTGCTTCACTTTACAGATGAACAATGACCCAAAACATATTGTGAAAGCAACCCAGGGTTTTTTTAAGGCAAAGAAGTGGAGTATTCAATCACCTGATATCAACCCGATCGAGTGTGCATTACACTTGCTGAAGACAAAACTTAAGGCAGAAAGACCCACGAACAAACAACAACTGAAGACAGCTGCAGTAAAGGCCTGTCAAAGCATCACAAAGGAGGAAACCCAGCGTTTGGTGATGTTCATGCATTCCAGAGTTCAAGCATTCATTGCCTGCAAAGGATTCTCGACAAAGTATTAAAAATTAACATTTCATTTATGGTGTTAAGTTGTCCAATTACATTTGAGCCCCTAAAATAAGGGGACTTGGTATGAAAAATGGTTGCAATTCCTAAATGTTTCATACAATATACATACTTGAATTAAAGCTGAAAGTCTGCACTTTTGAGACTATACAATTACATCTCCGTTGTTTCATTTAAAATCCATTGTGGTGGCATACAGAGCCCAAATTATGAAAATTGTGTCAGTGTCCAAATATTTTCGGACTTAGCTGTACATGCCCATTTAGAATTTGATGCCAGCAACACGTTTCAAAGAATTTGGGACGGGGGCATGTTTACCACTGTGTTGCATCACCTCTTCTTTTCCAAATATTTTGTTAGCGTTTGGAAACTGAGGAGATTGGCAGGATGACCACTTTAGCACCCATACTCTTTTACTACGGAGCCATGCTGTTGTGATATGTGTAGAATGTGGTTTGGCATTGTCTTGCTGAAATAAGCAAGGCCATCCCTGAAAAATATGTTGTCTGGGTGGCAGCGTATGTTGCTCCAAATCCTGTATATATTGTTCAGCATTAATGGTGCCTTCACAGATGTGTAAGTCACCCATACCATGTGCACTAATGCACCCCCATACCATCACAGATGCTGGCTTTCGAACTGTGCACTGATAACAAGCTGGATGGTCTCTCTCCTCTTTAGTCTGGAGGACGTGGCGTCCATTATTCCCAAAGATACTTTCACATGTTGATTCTTCAGACCACAGGACAGTTTTCCACTTCACCTCAGTCCATCTAAAATGAGCTTGGGACCAGAGAAGGCGGTTGTGTTTCTGGATGTTGTTTATTTCTGGTTTCTTCTTTGCCTGGTAGAGTTTAAACTTGCATTTGTGGATTCAGTGATGTACTGTGTTCACAGACAGTGGTTTTCAAGTTCCTGAGGCCATGCAGTGATGTCCACTACAGAATCATGTCTGTTTTTAATGCAGTGATGTCCACTACAGAATCATGTATGTTTTTCATGCAGTGATGTCCACTACAGAATCATGTCTGTTTTTAATGCAGTGATGTCCACTACAGAATCATGTCTGTTTTTAATGCAGTGCTGTCTGAGGGCCCGAAGATCACAGCCATCCAATATTGGTTTTCGATTTTGTCCCTTGCATACAGAGATCTGGAATATGGTATCTCTGAATATTTTAATGACATTATGTACCATAGATGATGAGATCCCCAAACTCTGCAATTTTACGTTGAGAAACTTTATTCTTAAATTGTTGCACAATTTGCCTGTGCAGTCTTTCACAGAGAGGTGAACCCCTCCCCATCCTCACTTCTGACAGTCCCATCCTCTCTGGAAAGATATTTTCATACCCAATCATGTTACTGACCTGTTGCCAATTGACCTAATTAGTTGTGTAATATTCCACCAGGTTTAGTTTTTTTTCATTACACAACTTTTCCAGTCATTTGTTGCTTCTGTCCCAACTTTTTTGAAACGTGTTGCTGGCATCAAATTCAAATCAGGCATGTTTTATTTCAAGAAACAATAACATGTCTCAGTTTCAACATTCAATATGTTGTCTTGGTACTATTTTTGAATGAATAAATGGTTTACATGATTTGCACATCATTGCACTCCTTGAACTGCCACCTTAACGTGGTGGAGGGGTTTGAGTACCCGAGTGACCCTAGGAGCTATGTTGTCTGGGGCTATATGCCCCTGGTAGGGTCTCCCAAGGCAAACAGGTCCTAGGCGACAGTTCTGGAGAGGAGAATACGGCCGATAGTAGAACCTCGGATTCAGGAGGAACAGTGTGGTTTTCGTCCAGGCCGTGGAACACTGGACCAGCTCTATACCCTCTACAGGGTAATGGAGGGTTCATGGGAGTTTGCCCAACCAGTCCACATGTGTTTTGTGGATTTGGAGAAGGCATTCGACTGTGTCCCTCGCGGCATCCTGTGGAGAGTGCTTCGGGAATATGGGGTCCTGGGTCCTTTGCTAAGGGCTGTCAGGTCCCTGTACGACCGAAGCAGGAGCTTGGTCCGCATTGCCGGCAGTAAGTCAGACTTGTTCCCTGTGCATGTTGGACTCCGGCAGGGCTGCCCTTTGTCACCGGTTCTGTTCGTAATTTTTATGGACAGAATTTCTAGGCGCAGCCAGGGGCCGGAGGGTGTCAGGTTTGGGGACCACACGATTTCGTCTCTGCTCTTTGCAGATGATGTTGTCGTGTTGGCCCCTTCAAGCCAGGACCTTCAGCATGCACTTGGACGGTTTGCAGCCGAGTGTGAAGCGGTGGGGATGAAAATCAGTACCTCCAAATCCGAGGCCATGGTCCTCAGTCGGAAAAGGGTGGCTTGCCCACTTCAGGTTGGTGGAGAGTGCCTGCCTCAAGTGGAGGAGTTTAAGTATCTAGGGGTCCTGTTCACGAGTGAGGGAAGGAAGGAACGGGAGATTGACAGACGGATCGGTGCAGCTTCTGCAGTAATGTGGTCGATGTATCGGTCTGTCGTGGTGAAGAAAGAGCTGAGCCTCAAGGCGAAGCTCTCGATTTACCGGTCAATCTACGTTCCTACTCTCACCTATGGTCATGAGCTTTGGGTCATGACCGAAAGTACAAGATCCCGGATACAGGCGGCCGAAATGAGCTTTCTCCGCAGGGTGGCTGGGCGATCCCTTAGAGATAGGGTGAGAAGCTCGGTCACCCGGGAGGAGCTCAGAGTAGAGCCGCTGCTCCTCCACATCGAGAGGGGTCAGCTGAGGTGGCTTGGGCATCTGTTTCGGATGCCTCCGGAACGCCTTCCTGGGAAGGTGTTCCGGTCCCGTCCCACCGGGAGGAGACCCCGGGGAAGACCTAGGACACGCTGGAGGGACTATGTCTCCCGGCTGGCCTGGGAACGCCTCGGTGTCCCCCCGGAAGAGCTGGAGGAAGTGTCTGGGGAAAGGGAAGTCTGGGCATCCCTGCTTAGACTGCTGCCCCCGCGACCCGGCCCCGGATAAGCGGAAGATGATGCGATGCATTCTGTTTTAAATTACTTTTTACGCAGTGTCCCAACTTTTTTGGTAACCAGGGTTGTACATTACCTGTACAGGTAGAGATATCTCTCTGTGTAGGAGCTACGGCCCAGTTCCTCACTGACGATGTGACGGTACCTATAAGGGGAGGAGCCTCTGGAAGGCAAAACGTATAATCAAACACACATTATGATGTCATATCATTAGACAACACCATGACACTGTCATTATTTCAGGGGATGTAGTTAGCCTTGAGGTTAGGGAGGGCTGTGATTAGTTAATGAAGGACGTAATGGCCACATTGTTTCTATGCTGTGATTGGTCGTACTTGTTTACGTGCTGCATCAGTTTGCTGGTTGCTGATAGGTCAGTGTCTCTCACTTCCTGGATCAACACGATGTCATAGCGGTGCACTATCTAATGAATACAAAATATAATTCTACATTAATGAAGCAGGTTTGATTCCTATTAATAAAATGATCAGGTGTTAGGATATTATTGGTTGGTTTACTGGACAGAGATTAATGCTAGTCTTTGGTAAACATAGATTTATGTCCAGGGCTAGGTTTTATCTGGGTACAGGGTTGTCTACCACAGTGTTTACGGAGGTCAGAGTTCAGCATGTGGAACAAGTCGAATGAAGCACATGGAAAAATACTTTCCCAGTCCGAATTATGAGTTTGAGAGCTGTTTGAATGAATTTTTCTGATGGTAGGCTTGTTATTCAGTGTTTCCTAACCTGGGTGATGATGTCCATGAGGGTGGTGTTTGATGACTTCTTGTCTCCAAATGTCTTTATGTTGAAGGCTCCCAGCAGCAAACAGTTGCCCATCTGCACCAGAGCCAATGAGAACAGCCCTAACACATATGCCCCACACATCCTGGAGGTCAGAGGTCAGGCTTTAAAGGTTAGAGTTTAACGTGTACCATTTAGACCACTGTCTTTGTGACATTTTGATTAGCAAACTAATGAAGACATTTAACTGGTAACAGTACTATGTGGGTTCTGGAAATGTTATTCACCAACACTACGAAAAACTGCCAAGGCAGAATGACTGCCAAGATCAAATGCCTATTGTAGAATGATTCCCAGGGTAAGGAGATGGATACTATCTAAATAATTTGAACAGCCACCTCAGTAAGAGATGCAAAATGTTTTAATACTACCAGATTTCATTTTTCGAAAAATATATTTATATTTGTTTACTATTGTATTAAATAACCAATGCAAAAAACATAGTTATGAGACAAGCAATTAATGAACAAAAAATGTAATTGCATTAAAGCACACTGGAAAATGACAGACATGGTTTTAAACAAATATAAATTTGTATTTTTGTCACTTACTTACTTTACTGACTGATCTTACTGACTGACTGCCCCTTACTGACTGACTGGCGCAGTGGTTAGAGACGCGGACCTGCAACCAATAGGTCCTGCGTTTTTTATCTCGTCAAAGCAAATGCATTAGGATTTGTTTTGGATTGATGAAAACTTCACTGGCTACAACCTTTAGTAGCTACATTATAGTAAGCCTAAAAGAAAACTGTTCACGGTCATGCTGCAACTATTTCTGGTGGATTTGAAGTATGCATTCCGTGCATGCTTTTTGGGTCAGGATAGACAAAAACTTTGCTGGCTACAACCTAGTACCTAGGGTAATTATAGTAAGACTAAAATAAAACTGTTCATATTGCGACTATTTCTGGTGGATTTTTGAAGTACGCATCCGTGCATGGTTTTTGGGGTAATATAGGCTAGAAAGAAATCATTGGGCAGTAAAAGAGTATGTTTTTCTACAATTCTCTTGTCTTTTCACAAAAAAGTCAGTTATCGTCACCTATATTGATAGTTATTGTACCAATGACATTCATGAATGAAATAAAAATAAAAATGTTTGCGCCATGAAATAGCTTTGGCTGTGCTTAGTAGTAAGTTAGATACTTTTAAGACCGTTACTGGCTAACAAGCTGCTAAAACAGCCTGTGGCAAAAGCCATACAGTTCATAGATGCTATTTGTGGTGGAGGTAGACTTCATAAGAAACATTTAACACATTACCTCATGGTGTCTAATGAAATAATAAAACCTGGCGTGATGTTTATGTGTGACAAAATTATCTAAAATTAGATGCTTTACCGACACAGACAGTGAGTCTATTGAACTGTTGTCATACAGTTTGAGAGCCATATATACCTCAAACAGAGGTAGCATATAGAGATTGAACAGAAGCGGTCCGAGTACTGGTCCCTGTGGAACTCCACATGTCATAGCCACCCTATCAGATTCATGATGACCAATGGTGACAAAGTAACTCCAGCCATTTAGATAAGATCTGAACCAATCAAAGACTGTCCCAGAGAGTCCTACCCAATTTTCCAGCCTATCTATAAGTGTTCTATGATCTACAGTGTCAAATGCTGCACTGAGATCTAATAGAACCAGAACTGTTATTTTATTTGAATCAGTATTCAGCCATATATCATTTAAAACTTATCAGGGCCGTTTCAGTACTGTGGTGAGGTCGGAAGTCTGACTGTAATTTGTCTAAGAGACCGCTTGAGTTCATAAAATTGCTGAGTTAATTGAAGACAACCTTCTCAATGATCTTGGCTATAAAAGGGAGATTTGATAGAGGTCTATAGTTGTTCATTATAGAAGCATCTAGTGTTCTTTTTTTAAATAGGGGCTTAATGGCAGCTGTTTTTAGAGACGTTGGGAAAATGCCTGATTGCAGAGAGCTATGAACTATTTGCTGTAGGTCCATTGTTATAGAGTTATTTTTATTTTTTAAAAGTCTGATTGCAGTGTGTCCAGACAACATGTGGAAGCTTTAAGATGTCGAACTGTTTCTTCTAAGGATTTTTGATAAATTGTATTAAATTGCAACATAATAACCAAGTTATGTCTTGGTGGTCGTGGTGATGGTACAGAGTCCTTGTTAGACTGTAGTTCTGAGGGTCCGTCTAATACCTATAATTTATTCACTAAAGAAACACGCAAATTCATCACATTTCACAGTGGACATGAGTTCTGATGCTATCTGCTTTATTGGGTTTGTAAGCTTGTTGACCATGACAAATAGAGTGTGGGTATTGTTGATATTTTTGTTGATCATTCCCGATAAATGTTGCTGTCTGGCCCTGTGTAACTCATTGTTGAAGCTACCAAGGCTTTGTTTATAATTTCATAGTGAATTTGAAGTTTAGTTTTCCTCCACTTATGTTCCGCTTTCCTACATTCTCTTTTCAGGGTGCTTACCATTTATGCATTTTACTCACTGTGAGCCTACTCTATTGTCCTTTAAATTCTACCCAACTCACAGTCTAGATTAGCCACAGATTAAGCAACTGGTTAAAAAAAGTGTTTCTTATAATGTTGATGAGAATAGTCAGAATATATCCAGACACATCACTACAACCTGTTTATGTAGGGCACTAGTCCAAAGATGTCCCCTAAACAGTCCGAATATATCCAGACACATCACTACAACCTGTTTATGTAGGGCACTAGTCCAAAGATGTCCCCTAAACAGTCCGAATATATCCAGACACATCACTACAACCTGCTTATATAGGGCACTAGTCCAAAGATGTCCCCTAAAAAGGGATTAGGATGCCATTTGGGATTCAAGAAAATATAAACAAAACAAGCTGAGGAAGAATTACCTGTTTGTGTGGTGTCTGGTTGGTGAGGATGGCCTCCCTCAGTGAAAGCAGAGAAGGCCTGCTGTTGTAGAGAACAGGGCTCCCTCTGTGTGTCCAGAGTAACAGCATCTAGGACTTTGAAGAGCTAAATATATGCCCTACCTGGGATATATTCACGTGGGCTTGGCTTGTGGGAAAGCATCATGTTGAACCAGGCAGAGGGAGGGAGGGAGGGAGGGGAGGGAGGGAGGGAAAAGGAAACAAGTGTTTCATCAAACAGAGTTTGTTTTGGATAAATCAGTTGCACATTTGTCAAACTGAAAGTTATAAAACACCAGGTGTGCAGAAATTAAAAACTTCAGCTCCAATGAAAACTGGGTTTCGGGGTCTGGTAAGATAGGTTGGGTCCCGCTGAAAATGTTTGAATACCAGTGATGCACTGTGATAGAGGTGAGACTGGAGGGAGAGTGAAAAAACTGAGGGATGGAGGGAGGTAGAGAAAGGGGGAGGAAGAAGCGGGCAGGTGTGAGTGATGAAAGAGAATCAAAAATAGAACCAATACAAACAAACCTCAGTATCAGCGTGGGTAAATCATTCAGAGTGGATCCTGTTACCTAGGGTGTTTGCACAGAAAACACTCAAATGTTTTATCAAACTGAACAAAATGTTAAAATGTACCTGAATGTGTCCAGCAAAAAAATCTGTTTGAAATCACTTTTTGTAACTACAAAAACGAAATGTTTGTCCAGTGAGAAAGGGATTATTGGGGTGTATAATAGGCCAAGTTTAGTTCAGGGTTTTCAGGTGAAGATAAGGTAGGTAACTGTGAGCCCAGCCCATGGTCTTACAGTGTTGTACTTGGAACCAGGTCTGAGAATGGACCAGGTCCTGTTAAGTTGTTGCTTGAATCGGGTCTGAGAATGGACCTGGTGCCTTCAGGGAGGTGATAAGACAAGGTTAAAACAGACCTTATGTAACTTTATTCATCTGAGGTAACTTTCCATGACGCTGCGATCTGCTATCATCAATACATGTGAGTTGTTCAGTAAAAAGTTTGAATCTTTCCAATCATTTTCGTGTCTTTTCTACTTAAGCAAATGCTTGTTTTACCATATGATTACAACTATGTTTCTCATTACAATAAAAAAATAAAATACGACATTAATTACTGTAAGCCATGTATTTACAATGCTACTTTCTATGTAAACTTTTCTTTGAGAATGTCAAACTAACAGACGGAGAGTAGGCTACTCAGCTGGAAGCCAGTGGTCGGGGAAGTACTCTGCTGGCAGACGTTCAAATTAACGAAACAACCGTTCAGTTGAACGATAAAACTAACCGAGAGCTTGAGTCGTTCACAAGTCTTTTTTGCCGGACAGCGTAAGCGGAGCCGGCCTAGAAGAGCGAATGTCTCTTATTGACTTACTGACTGCCCCTTGGTAAATAGCGTCATGGTTAGAGATACTGCAGAACAACAGCTCCCACATTCAACTCCCAGCACAGTCAAAACCCATTATACCCGAGTATTTGTTCAGGATAGACAAAAACTTTGCTGGCTTCAAACTTCAGTAGCTACGTTATAGGAAGCCTAAAATACAAAAGTTCTCTCGTTAGTTATTGGCACCTATATTGACATCAATGTCATTCACAAACAGCTAATTAGCAGTTAAGATGTCAAAAGATTTGTTCAGGACAGACAAAACCTTCGCTGACTACAACCTTCAGTAACTATGTTATAGGAAACCTAAAATAAAATGGTTTACTGTTATATTGCGACTATTTCTGGTGGATTTTTGAATTATGTACTGGGATTTGTTCAGGATAGACAAAAACTTTGCTGGCTACACAATTCTCTCATCTTTTCCTTGACAAAAAAGTCAGTTATAGTCACCTTTATTGATAGTTATTGTATCAATGTCATTCACGAATGGCTAATAAGCTGTTAAAACAGCCAGTGGCAAAAGCCATACAGTTCATAGATGCTATTTATGGTGGAGGTAAACTTAATATGAAATGTTACTCAGTTTAGCACAATGCCTAATGGTGTCTAGTGACATATTCAAACTAAGTGTGATGTTAATAACGTGACAAAATGATCTAGTGTTGAAATGATAACTCTTGATAGATGTGTGGCGTAGTGGTTGAAGACACAGCCTCTTAGATGAGAGCAGGTTCACACTGAGAACATGTGACAGATTTGAAAGAGTGGAGATGCTGTGGTGAATGTCATAAATGTCATCCAGTGATGGTCTGGGGAGGCATATCCTTGGAGGGTCGCACAGACCTCCATGTGCTAGCCAACGGTACCCTGACTGCTGTTAGGTACTGGGATGAAATCCTCAGACCCATCATCAGACCTTATGCTGGTGCAGTGGGCCCTGGGTTCCTCCTGGTGCAGGACAATGCCCGGCCTCATGTGGCCAGAGTGTGTAGGCAGTTCCTGGAAGACAAAGGCATTAATGCCATTGACTGGCCCTCCAATTCAGAACCTCTGGGACATTATGTATCAGTGCATCTGACGCCGCCAAGTAGCACCACAGACTGTCCAGGAGCTCACTGATGCCCTGATCCAGGTCTGGGAGGAGATGCCCCAGGACACCATCCGCCATCTCATCAGGAGCATGCCCAGTTGTCAGGAGTGCATACAGGCACGTGGGGCCACACACTACTGAGTCACATTATGAGTTGCTGTGATGAAATTCACACTGGGTTGGAACAGCCTGGAATTTCAATTGTTTACTTCGATTTTCATTGAGTTTGAATCCAGCCCTCAGTCGGTTGGTGATTTTGGTTTCCATTGACCGTTGTTACATAATTTTGGTTCTCAACCAATTATACAATGTACTGTAAAGATTTAGATCTTTAATATATTTAGTTAATCGAGACCTGATATGTGATTTAGTTTATTTAGCATGCTGTAAGCAAATGTGGGTTTCCAGTGATTATTAGCATGTAACTGATTATCACTGACTTAGCATTTGATCTAGTTTATGTAGCCCTTTGGGATTTTAAAATATAAATGAAAGTTCAGGGACAGTTGTAACAAGGCGTTACATGGCTGGTGATAAACATACCAGTATCACCAGCCATGTTTCACCTCATGCGTACAAGACGTTCTGCTAGCTTGACACATGTTAGTCATCTCTTTTTTTAGCTTACAATACAGTGATTCTAGTAATATTTGTTCGGATTCCTGGATATTTGATCTCAGGACAGTGTCACTTTTTTGTAAGCAAGAATACAATCTAACTGAACATTTTCAGAGTGGGTGTAATCATTCTAGCTTGTTTCTGATTGTAGGAATTGAAGGTATTACAATTCCGTCCCATGTTACACTTGTCCCTGGTCTCCCCTAATCAATGAACTGTATAAATTGTTATATTCTGCATTAAATTATCAGTTATAAACATGTCTTTATGATGTTCGCGCCTTGATCTTTTCTCTGCGAATGCACATAGAAGTTGACCGGAGAACTGAGCTGGAGGACCGGGTAAGAAGCAAGTGATCTTGTTGTTAAAAATCCCTTGTCAAACGTTCGAATGGACGATACAATTGAACGAGTCATTAGAAAAAGTACTCGTGAGCCCGGAGTCACTAAAAAGATTTATTCAAAACAAACTAATCGTTCGCGAACTGCACATCACTAGTCTGAAGTCCAATGTTATTTTAGGCTAAACCCAGGACTGCCACATAGTCAAAGACACTAGCTAAACTGGTCCATTCAGACAGTTTCATGATACACTTTTACACTTTTTATAATCCATGTATAAGATCCACTTAATGATTAAGACACAGACCAAATTGGAAACACGGAAATGAAGCATACGACATTAAAAATCTTGTATTTTTGCTTGGTGGAAAAGAAACTACAAAAACATATCGAGAGAACTACATTTCCGCACAAGGCTCTCAGACCGAGTCAGAATGACATACAGGAAGAAGCAGACTAGGTTAGTTGTCAAATTAGCAAAGCTAGCCAGCTAATGTATTGGTGGGAGACTCGTGTCAGTGGTTTCCTGATTAGAGAGCAATTTTGTGTGTCATCATGGTGTTTCCACTGTAGAAAACACTCCAAACTAAACCCAGGGAGTTTATCCTTGCCCGTTCCTCTTGCTCGAGCGCACAAACAAGGTAGGTTACAAAATAGTCGCGCTAGCTAGAAAGTTAGCACGGTTAGCTTGTCGGTTGGCTTGTAAGAGACCTTTGCTAGCTTGTAATTGTAGCCCTTTGTGGCTAATAACTTTTTTTTAGCAAACAGAGCCGTGTGTCGGTCAGTTATTTTGCCTTGAATCCTAGCTAAGTAGGTCGGTACTGGCTAGTTACGTCAGCTAACTTCTCTAGAAATGGTTTCTATAATGCAAGCTGAGTTGCTAGCTTTCTTGTTTAGATACAACCAAACTTGAAGCAAGAAGCGAACTATGATGTTTTATTACAGGTGTAGTAGCTGCAAGGTATCTAAATGGGGGAAGGAATTTGCTCGTATAGTACTTGTTTAGATTAATTTACAACTGTAACTATGTCAACCAGACAACAAACATGTCAGTTTGTTTTCCTGGGACCTTAAGACCTTATTTGTCATTATTTTGGGCGGAGGACTTGGCTAGCAAACTGATTGTTGTTCTTTTAATACAGCAAGACGGATACATAAAATACAGTTGCTACAGACGCTTTATGCCTTTTTATCCTTTCTTTGACTGCGTTCAAAATGTCTAATTTGAAAACGTTTTGTGAGGGACGTTATACTGAAATGTAATTCCAACGTTGGTGAAAGATACCTTTTCGTTTGGTATTCTATAAGCCATAACGTGGAGACAATTTTGTCCAAAGCCACAGAAACGTTCTGAGCTAGTTGGACTACTCCCTTCCAGGGCAGAGCCCTACAGTAAGATACAAGTCTGGTACCATTTGGGACACAGTGCTGACCAGCTCTAAATTTCAGGACCAAGGACAGTTCAGCTGGCAGTTCATAAACAAGCCAACTTGTTTTAAATTATATAAATAAGCCTGGTAAAGTTTTGCTAAGTTGCTGCTTCCATCCAGCTGAGTGTATGTATGTCTGACAGATTCTTCCACTAATATCTGTTGTTGGCAATACAGTCTTCAGTGATGATTTGTAGAATCAAGTTTCTGCTAATTTGTCTGTGTCTTGTTGCAGCTGGTGCAAAAAAGAAATCACACATCTATGTCCGTGTTTTGAGCAGAGTGAGAAATGCCTTGCATGGATAAAGATCTATGTTTTGGTGCCATTGTTTAGGGCTTTTACACAGTGACATGTAGTTCCTGTTAACATGCTGGGAAATTCTACATATGATAATACTTCTATTTAAACATTTTACTGTATAATGACCCAATTTAAACATTTCAGATATTTTTCTACAAAAAGAAATTGCACCACCTGCAACTGGACACAGACTTGTTCAGTGTCTTGGATAACATAACGGCTGAATAGAGTCCAGAAGACACATTTCCATGGCCGCTGTGACGGTGTAGCTACAGTAGTGAATGACTGCATCTCTCCCCCGTGGGCACTAGGCGTGAATGACCGACGTGGTCCCCCCCACTGCGCTCAGCGACGTCCATCTCCGCCTGCTCTGCCACGATGACATAGACAGCGTCAAGGTGCTCTGTGGTGACTGGTTCCCAATTGAGTGAGTACTCAGCCATGGACCAATAGGATTGCAGGATTGCTCAGTGTTTAGTGATACTAAACTGGGGCCCATGGAGCTCCTAGCAACATGTTAGCCAGCTGTACAGTTTGCACTGTAGCCCAGGCTGTGGTACTTAATCTATTTCTCACCTGGTCTTTGCAGGTACCCAGACTCATGGTACGATGACATCACGTCCAACAAGAAGTTCTTCTCCCTGGCCGCCACCTTCAAAGGAGGCATTGTGGGAATGATTGTCGCCGAAATCAAGGGGAGGACAAAAGTACACAAAGAGGTACTAACGTCATAGTTTTTTGTTTACTGACACTCACACTTGATAGAAAGACAGAGCAACTGACAGGCAGAGAAAGAAACAGAAAGACAGAATGACAGAGAGACACAGACAAAAACAGACAGAGAGAGACAGTGAGTAAATTGTTACCCATGGGAAGGTCACATAATATCTAAACAAACTGCAATGTGATTTGGCCCTAAACAGACAGACACATTAGAAAACTTGCTGACCACTTGGACTGATAGAAAACTTCAAAAAACACTATGTTCAGACTGTAGCAGATGTACGGGAAATATTTTCCCCTGAATTTTATAACAAAAATGAAAGATTAGAATGAACATCAGAAATTGAGAAAATGACACTTTCCTGGGGAAAAAAACTTGCCATATTAGACCGTCAACCCTGTCATCCCCACCGGGCCCCTCAACCCTGTCATCCCCACCGGGCCCCTCAACCCTGTCATCCCCACCGGGCCCCTCAACCCTGTCATCCCCCTCAACCCAGTCATCCCCACCGGGCCCCTCAACCCTGTCATCCCCACCGGGCCCCTCAACCCTGTCATCCCCCTCAACCCAGTCATCCCCCTCAACCCTGTCATCCCCACCGGGCCCCTCAACCCTGTCATCCCCCTCAACCCAGTCATCCCCACCGGGCCCCTCAACCCTGTCATCCCCACCGGGCCCCTCAACCCAGTCATCCCCACCGGGCCCCTCAACCCAGTCATCCCCACCGGGCCCCTCAACCCTGTCATCCCCACCGGGCCCCTCAACCCAGTCATCCCTCTCAACCCAGTCATCCCCCTCAACCCAGTCATCCCCCTCAACCCAGTCATCCCCACCGGGCCCCTCAACCCAGTCATCCCCCTCAACCCAGTCATCCCCACCGGGCCCCTCAACCCTGTCATCCCTCTCAACCCAGTCATCCCCCTCAACCCAGTCATCCCCACCGGGCCCCTCAACCCAGTCATCCCTCTCAACCCAGTCATCCCCCTCAACCCAGTCATCCCCCTCAACCCAGTCATCCCCACCGGGCCCCTCAACCCAGTCATCCCCCTCAACCCAGTCACCCCCACCGGGCCCCTCAACCCAGTCATCCCCCTCAACCCAGTCATCCCCCTCAACCCAGTCATCCCCCTCAACCCAGTCATCCCCACCGGGCCCCTCAACCCAGTCATCCCCCTCAACCCAGTCATCCCCCTCAACCCAGTCATCCCCCTCAACCCAGTCATCCCCCTCAACCCAGTCATCCCCCTCAACTCAGTCATCCCCCTCAACCCAGTCATCCCCCTCAACTCAGTCATCCCCCTCAACTCAGTCATCCCCCTCAACCCAGTCATCCCTCTCAACCCAGTCATCCCCGTTAACCCCATCAACCCAGTCATCCCCACCGGGACCGTCAACCCAGTCATCCCTCTCAACCCAGTCATCCCTCTCAACCCAGTCATCCCCGCCCTCAACCCAGTCATCCCCGCCCTCAACCCAGTCATCCCCGCCCTCAACCCAGTCATCCCCGCCCTCAACCCAGTCATCCCCGCCCTCAACCCAGTCATCCCTCTCAACCCAGTCATCCCTCTCAACCCAGTCATCCCCGCCCTCAACCCAGTCATCCCTCTCAACCCAGTCATCCCCGCCCTCAACCCAGTCATCCCTCTCAACCCAGTCATCCCCGCCCTCAACCCAGTCATCCCTCTCAACCCAGTCATCCCCGCCCTCAACCCAGTCATCCCCATCCACCCAGTCATCCCCGCCCTCAACCCAGTCATCCCTCTCAACCCAGTCATCCCCGCCCTCAACCCAGTCATCCCTCTCAACCCAGTCATCCCCGCCCTCAACCCAGTCATCCCCGCCCTCAACCCAGTCATCCCCGCCCTCAACCCAGTCATCCCCGCCCTCAACCCAGTCATCCCCGCCCTCAACCCAGTCATCCCTCTCAACCCAGTCATCCCCGCCCTCAACCCAGTCATTCTCGTCATCCCTGCGGTTACGAACCCTGTGGCTCTCGCAGTCTAGGGTGGATGGTACAGAGACCCGTAACATAAAACTCATGCAAAGTGGTGGTGTGTACATGGACAGTGGGAACAAACGACACAGACAACCAAAGCTACAGTCAAACATAAAACATTAATCATAAACACACGGTAAAGGGGGTAGGGAAAAGGGGCTGAGCTGGATCCAAGGAATGAAATAATATAGTCCAAACACCCCTTAGCTGAACTTACCTGCCTCAAGAACCGCTTAGCTGACTACTAACCAATACAAAATTACAGTGGGTGGTCCACTCAGTTCTAACTAGTGTTTTTAGACAGTTTTCCTATGGGTTGTGTATGCCCAAGGGTGACTTGCTAAAAAAAGCATACAGGTTAAACCGGGACTAAACAGCAAACAATTGACTAGACAACACCAAACAAAACACCCCAGCAATACTCACATGAAACAGGACAAAGTGAGATGTATGAATGAGTAGCTGTCTATCAAAAGGGTGTGTATCTCAACAGTGTCCATGTGGGGTAAAGCAATAGAGTCTCTGGGAGAACCAACTGACTGGGTTTTTAAACCAGGGATGTGTGATGTGATTGGGTAATGAAAAAAGGAACAAGTGGTGCAATTAAGAGGGGTTTCCACTGATTGGTCCACTCATGACTGCCAGGTGGGAAACACCACAGGATCATAAGGGACACTTGGGGGAACGGGCAGGAGGGGACAAACGCGCACACACACACACACACACACACACACACACACACAGGGTACCGGCATGCATAAGACCTGTCAACCCTGTCAGCCTCACCCTGATGACCTTTAGAACACACTTAACTGGAACCCCCGGGTTGTGTTCATAGAGGTTGTGTTCATAGAGGTTGTGTTCATAGAGGTTGTGTTCATAGAGGTTGTGTTCATAGAGGTTGTGTTCATAGAGGTTGTGTTCATAGAGGTTGTGTTCATAGAGGTTGTGTTCATAGAGGTTGTGTTCATAGAGGTTGTGTTCATAGAGGTTGTGTTCATAGAGGTTGTGTTCATAGAGGTTGTGTTCATAGAGGTTGTGTTCATAGAGGTTGTGTTCATAGAGGTTGTGTTCATAGAGATCGTGCCGTAGCCAGGCGTCCTTGACTTATTTAACACCTCTGTCTGTAAGGAGGAGGACAAGGAGGAGTAGGACAAGGAGAGAAGGGGGAGAAGAATATGGCATGTTTTTGACAACTTATTGTAAATGTTAACATGGTTAAAAACCGTTTAAAACCGTTAAACATATAAAGTTTAATAGAAGTTTACAACATGTCTAAGGTGGACACATATTTATTTGTTATCCACTATTGTTCATTTTTATTTACATTTTATTTAATTGTCCCGTAAATCCATATTTGCATGTTTTAGTTGTTGTTATAAACCGTGTCATGTAAACACCGATTTCTGTATTGATTATGGATAGTAAAGGGAGACTTCTTCTAGTGGTTTTCCACACATAGATGGAGACTAGGATCATGACTCAGCCGATATTCCCTTCATTACTGCCTCTGAACACAGACAGAGACATCATGAGTTGCTGATGGGGAGAGACAAGTTGTTTCAAGCTTACAGAGTACAGAGGCCTTCTCACAGAGTAATGAATAAATAAGGATATAATAATAATTACATTTTCTACAACACCATGTCAATGTGAGTCAAAACTGTTCAGGGAAATACAGAATAATGAAATATACAATGTCTTTTTAGGTTTTTTTCTATTATACAACAAGATGACAAGCAGTTTTGTCTGTAACATGAATCGGGATCCCCTAAAAGCACAGAAATGGTGAAAAGCCAGATTTTAAGTGGGTGAACATCCCCTTTAATAACTGCTTCCCCGTTCTGACCAGGATGGAGACATCCTGGCCTCTAGTTTTCCTGTGGACACTCAGGTGGCTTACATCCTCAGCCTGGGGGTCGTCAAGGAGTTCAGGAAACATGGAATAGGTACACACACACACACACCTGTATGGACACACAGACTCACACACACACACTCACACACACACAGACTCACACACCTGTATGGCCACACAGACTCACACACACCCACAACACACCGACTCACCCACAACTCACAGACTCTCACACACACACACACACACAGACTCTCACACACACACATCCACAACTCACAGACTCTCACACACACACATCCACAACTCACAGACTCTCACACACACACATCCACAACTCACAGACTCTCACACACACACATCCACAACTCACAGACTCTCACACACACACCCACAACTCACAGACTCACACACACACACACACACACACACACACACACACCCACAACACACAGACTCACACACACACACCCACAACTCACAGACTCTCACACACACACCCACAACTCACAGACTCTCACACACACACCCACAACTCACAGACTCTCACACACACAAACACACACACCCACAACACACAGACTCTCACACACTCACCCACAACTCACAGACTCTCACACACACACACACACACACACACACCCACAACACACAGACTCTCACACACACACCCACAACTCACAGACTCTCACACACACACACACACACACACACACACACCCACAACTCACAGACTCTCACACACACACACCCACAACTCACAGACTCACGCACCCACACCCACAACACAGACTCTCACACACACACCCACAACTCACAGACTCTCACACACACACACACACACACACACACACACACACACACACACACACCCACAACTCACAGACTCTCACACACACACACCCACAACACAGACTCACGCACCCACACACCCACAACACACAGACTCTCACACACACACACACATACAGACACTACACAAAAACATTTGCAAAGACACACTGACACTACACAGATACACACTCATTTGGACTCACAGACACACAGGTTTTTTCTTTCTCCTTCCCTCCCAGGCTCCTTGCTGCTGGACAGTCTGAAGGAACACATCTCCACCACGGCCCAGGATCACTGCAAGGCCATCTACCTCCACGTCCTCACCACCAACACAACAGCTATACACTTCTACCACAACAGGTAGGGGGGCCAGCTGGAGATCAGGGACCTCTGGCTGTTTGTCTGTGTGTTTCTGTCACCCGGTTGGTGGGTTAACAGATGGGCGGATCTCTACAGGGACTTCAGACAGCACCACTACCTGCCATACTACTACTCCATACGAGGGGTGCTGAAGGATGGATTCACCTACGTCCTCTACATCAACGGGGGGCATCCGCCCTGGACACTCCTATATCCTGCCGGCACAGTTGTGGGGAGGACAGGGACTTTGTTTGTTTGTTTGTTCTTTCTTTGCTTTCTTCTCAGCCTTTGTGTCCTCTCTCTTTTTTCTTTTCTCCTTCTCGTCGATGTCCCCTGTTGTTTCTTGGTCATGGTATGGTCCTTAACTCTTCTGCTGTACTGACTACATTCAGCACATTGGTTCAGCCCTGGCCAGTCTGAGTCCATGCTCCCTGCCCCAGAGGCTGTACCGCCAGGCCCAGTCCCTGCTCCGAGGCCTCCTTCCCTGGTCTGGCATCACGTCCAAGTCCGGAATACAGTACAGCAGGACCATGTGACCTGCAGGTGAGTGTGTTGGAGGTCTGGTGTGTGTGTGTGTGTGTTGGAGGTCTGGTGTGTGTGTGTGTGTGTGTGTGTTTTTGGAGGTCTGGTGTGTGTGTTTTTGGAGGTCTGGTGTGTGTGTTTTTGGAGATCTGGTGTGTGTGTTTTTGGAGGTCTGGTGTGTGTGTTTTTGGAGGTCTGGTGTGTGTGTTTTTGGAGGTCTGGTGTGTGTGTTGGTGGTGGTCTGGTGTGTGTGTTGGTGGTGGTCTGGTGTGTGTGTTGGTGGTGGTCTGGTGTGTGTGTTGGTGGTGGTCTGGTGTGTGTGTTGGTGGTGGTCTGGTGTGTGTGTTGGTGGTGGTCTGGTGTGTGTGTTGGTGGTGGTCTGGTGTGTGTGTTGGTGGTGGTCTGGTGTGTGTGTTGGTGGTGGTCTGGTGTGTGTGTTGGTGGTCTGGTGTGTGTGTGTGTGTGTTGGTGGTCTGGTGTGTGTGTTGGTGGTCTGGTGTGTGTGTGTGTGTTCGTGGTCTGGGGTGTGTGTGTGTGTTCGTGGTCTGGGGTGTGTGTTGGTGGTCTGGGGTGTGTGTGTGTGTGTTTGGCCGATCGGTTGTTGATTTAACCTTCATTAAACTCTCTCTTTTTGCCGTTTCCAGGGTGGCTGTATAGTATTTCCTCTCTGGAGTCTTCCCCTGGGATCACCAGGACCCTCTGACCCCTCCTGAACCCGTCACCAACACTCTGAGCCCTGGACAGACTGAGACCCCCAGAAACACCCCCAGAAACACCCACCCTCCCCAGAAACACCCACCCTCCCCAGATTCCAACCCACCACCGACTTGTTACCAATCAAGGCCACCCGCCCTCGTATCCACCCCGCCCTCGTATCCACCCCGCCCTCGTATCCACCCCGCCCTCGTATCCACCCCGCCCTCGTATCCACCCAGCTCACCAATAAACCCTGCTCCACCCTCTTTTTCCCCCTCTGTCCTCCAGCTCTCACCCAGACTATGTATTATATCTGTACATTGCATATACTCTAATTAATATATTAATTAATACACACATATTTTAGATATATAGATCGATCCTGTGAGGAGTTGGTTTTCTCTCCACCCTGCAGTCAAAACCAGTAAGGAAGTGGACGGTGAAAACCGTTCAAACACCTTTTTTATTTTGTTCCTTTATTCGCCCAGAACAGTGGTCAGAATTTATTCATCTATTATTCATCTGTTCTTCGCCACTACTTCTGGTCTGGAATGTTTTCAGATTCAGTCGGGTTTGGGTCAACTCTGTTTCAACTACCACCATTCAGGTGAATCTAGTCCGTGTAGAATGATTGATTTTTATTTTAATACAATCACTAAAGACAAATCCCGTGATCGTGCACATAAATGTTTTCAGTGACATCAATGCATGATTTACCAGGAAGTCTGTCTTAAAGATTCAGTCCATGATTTTAAGCACAACATTGTAACATAGTTTAATTTTGATAAAATACTATTTGCAAATCATTGTATTTAATTATATATGATGTTGCAAATCATATTATGTAGAAACTGGATGACGTAATGCAAAACTAGCTGAAATTATACAAAATCTCCACAGTTCAAGTTAAAGCATGCTGGAGTATAAAGGACGATAACATTAGGATTTCTACTAGATTATGTTTCAGTGCACTTTTGGGATTTTTCAACATAATATGGACTTTTTCTTTTTCTAATTGTGGTTTTTCTATTGTTTGGGCCGTTCATGACTTCATTTGATCTGAAATGGAATTTGACCTGATACCTTTCTGGCTGCCTGTTTCCTTCATGCCTGTCTGTAATTCTGCTGCTCGTGTAGACCTCCAGACTGTCTTGGGTTTTAACCCAGATTTTTAACATAGCTAAGATTAGATTTTTATGTCAGCCTGTTTGTAAAAAGATCTGACGGGATTCTATGGTAGATGCCCTGAGTGTGTCATGTATCATTTGTGTTCTGTGAATGCTTGTGACTGAAGGTTTTCCCTGAAAGACTGATCTTAGTCTGTTTTTGCTTTTCACCACAAGCCGATCAACAGTAGTGTATTATATAGGGAATAGGGTGTCATCCCTGGTCCAAACCAGTGCTGTAAACATGTGGTCTTTCTATATAACATGGTCTTTCCCAAATAAAAATAAAAAAACCTGGTAAAGAGATTCTTGGAAGTATGAGGGAATCCCAGAATTCTGGGTGGTTGGGATTTTAAAAACATTTTGTGTAAATTAGTTTTTTTTAAAACAATGGGACCACAATGGTAACACTGAACATAGTGTCAATGACACCAGTAAATCGACTGACCAGCCTGAATTGAGATTATTTGTCCATCAGTAGTGGAATTAGAAGGACATTTTAGTAGTGAAAAAGCAATGTGCAATGTAAAGAAGTGTGCATTAAAATTATTCATCATCTGTCAGTGCGAAAACATTAAGATGTTTCTTTAACAAAGTGCTTAGTAAAGCAGGGCCTATTAATACACTGTTAGCTTACTGAACTAGTTGCCTCATAAAGCCAATAGTTGAAGAAATGTTTCAAATGAAATCTCCACACAATACTTTTTAATTAGATTAACAACATTGTGTCCACTTTGCACAATGCCTTAGTATTACACAAATGGGGACCCTAGATCATTATATGGGGACCCTGGATCATTATATGGGGGCCCTAGCCCAGATGTTGATGAAGCAGGATGCAGGAATGTCTTCTGGCTTCTACAAATGTCACCCTTTTCCCTATTTAGTGCACTTTTGCCAAGGGACCAGCGGGGGGCTCTGGTGGAGTTTTGCCCAGGGACCAGCAGGGGGCTCTGGTGGAGTTTTGCCCAGGGACCAGCGGCATCTGGGGAGCTCTGGTGGGGTTTTGCCCAGGGACCCGCGTGGTCTGGGGGGCTCTGGTGGAGTTTTGCCCAGGGACCAGCGGGGGGCTCTGGAGGAGTTTTGCCCAGGGACCAGCGGCATCTGGGGGGCTCTGGTGGGATTTTGTCCAGGGACCAGCGGGGTCTGGGGGGCTCTGGTGGAGTTTTGCCCAGGGACCAGCGTGGTCTGGGGGGCTCTGGTGGAGTTTTGCCCAGGGACCAGCGGGGTCTGGGGGGCTCTGGTGGAGTTTTGCCCAGGGACCAGCGTGGTCTGGGGGGCTCTGGTGGAGTTTTGCCCAGGGACTAGTGTGGTCTGGGGGGCTCTGGTGGAGTTTTGCCCAGGGACCAGCGGGGGGCTCTGGTGGAGTTTGGTGTCCTAAATCGGGACTGGGTTAACACGTTAGAGGCACATGCTGTGGTTCAACTGGGTCTTGTGATGTTGAACAAGGACTCTCACATAGAATATAATTTAATCAAGGTGTTTTTAATTGTGCTTCATCCAAAGCACTGATATGAACAAAGGTCCGTTTTGTGTCGTAAGAGACTGCAGGGAAATCCCAAACTGAACTCTATTCCCTGTTTAGTGCACTAGCTTGGACTAAGTGGCTGTGGTTCAACATGTGCACTGCACTGAGAAGAGGGAGCCATTTGAGGCACTGTGCATGTGGCTGTTGGTAAATACAAGTTATATAATGTCCTCCAGTGGCCGAAGGGAGGGTTTTTAACCCGGTGTTTGTGGTTGCAACTGGAGCTGGTGTTCTTGTTAGAATTTCCTGTGGATCTTTTTTGTATGCCTTTTCTTGTATTTTATATCGACAACACAGAACAATGTACATCTTTATTTGGCTTTTTGATGGAGCCCTTTCACCACACTAGTGTCTTTGTTTTTGTTTTTTCAATAAGGAACAATTGTTATTTAAAAAATGTATTTTGCCATAACTTCAAATAACTATATTTCAATTTTCATGAGATTTGTTAATTCTCCAATATTCAATTGCAGAATATTTTCTCTGCCATATTTGATGTACCTTGTCAGTTTGGCTTTATGACTGGTTGATTAATCAGATGTGCTCTAAAACAGTTACAATATATAGAACAGTTGGTGGTTTCCAGGACAACACTGGCCTCAACATACAGTCCTCTTGACATCTAAATAACTACAGGTCTTATGTGAACTCCTATTCAAAAAAAGCCTTTGATCTTTTGCAGCTAGATTACAACTAATGACACAGTGCGTCCATTCATTTTCAAATGTTTTTTTGTTGTTACAGAAATAAATAACTTTTCTATAATGTGACTGTTGAATTGGGGTGGCTTACATTTGTCCTGATTCACATTTGGTGTACTGCCGCCTGGAATGTGCCAGTGTGTTGTCTGAACTGATGACACTGGAGTGGTCTGTGGAGGCCGGTTGGGGCTGGCAGGGTTAAAGACTGTGTTGTGGGTGCCCTAATGCCCTAATGTTGTCCCAAAAGCCACCTTCCCTTTCTCCAGTGGGAGAAGGGTCACTTCCAGTGAGAATACCACCCGTG
The DNA here is from genome assembly GCF_011004845.1 of Esox lucius. Classification (NCBI taxonomy): domain Eukaryota; kingdom Metazoa; phylum Chordata; class Actinopteri; order Esociformes; family Esocidae; genus Esox; species Esox lucius. The sequence goes on from NC_047579.1 coordinate 53,282,071, forward strand.
TGAAGAGTGGGAGAAGGGTCACTTCCAGTGAGACAACGACCGTGTGAAGAGTGGGAGAAGGGTCACTTCCAGTGAGACAACGACCGTGTGAAGAGTGGGAGAAGGGTCACTTCCAGTGAGAAAACCACCCGTGTGAAGAGTGGGAGAAGGGTCACTTCCAGTGAGAAAACCACCCGTGTGAAGAGTGGGAGAAGGGTCACTTCCAGTGAGAAAACCACCCGTTTGAAGAGTGGGAGAAGGGTCACTTCCAGTGAGAAAACCACCCGTGTGAAGAGTGGGAGAAGGGTCACTTCCAGTGAGACAACCGACCCGTGTGAAGAGTGGGAGAAGGGTCACTTCCAGTGAGAAAACCACCCGTGTGAAGAGTGGGAGAAGGGTCACTTCCAGTGAGAAAACCACCCGTGTGAAGAGTGGGAGAAGGGTCACTTCCAGTGAGACAACGACCGTGTGAAGAGTGGGAGAAGGGTCACTTCCAGTGAGACAAACGACCGTGTGAAGAGTGGGAGAAGGGTCACTTCCAGTGAGAAAACCACCCGTGTGAAGAGTGGGAGAAGGGTCACTTCCAGTGAGAAAACCACCCGTGTGAAGGTTGGGAGAAGGGTCACTTCCAGTGAGAAAACCACCCGTGTGAAGGGTGGGAGAAGGGTCACTTCCAGTGAGACAACGACCGTGTGAAGAGTGGGAGAAGGGTCACTTCCAGTGAGAAAACCACCCGTGTGAAGAGTGGGAGAAGGGTCACTTCCAGTGAGACAACGACCGTGTGAAGAGTGGGAGAAGGGTCACTTCCAGTGAGAAAACCACCCGTGTGAAGAGTGGAAGAAGGGTCACTTCCAGTGAGAAAACCACCCGTGTGAAGAGTGGGAGAAGGGTCACTTCCAGTGAGACAACGACCGTGTGAAGAGTGGGAGAAGGGTCACTTCCAGTGAGACAACGACCGTGTGAAGAGTGGGAGAAGGGTCACTTCAGTCACCATATTTGCTGATTGGGTGGATGCCCATGAAATCTAGTATCCGGCGGTAAAAACTGAAAAGCATGTGACTAAATTCCCTATTTACGGTAATGGTTCAACTATTAGCAGGGAGGACGAAGATGGGCCTATCAGAGTCTAACTGCTGACACAATAAAGCTTTGGAAAACATTGTGCATGTTGTGATGGCTGAGCTTATGGGTAACAAACTATGAAGGAAAGTAAACGTCCATAGATTAGGCCTATTGTTATTAATGCTGGTGGGCTGTGTCCAGAGTCGTAAGTGAACATCCAGATCAGATGTACAATCAGGTGGACTGGGATGACCAGGTGGAGAAGGGCACGGACAACCAGGTGGGGTTAGGGCAGTGACTATCAGCATCACAGCCAGGAGAACTTGGGGCAGGAGCAGCTACGAGTCGTCAGGCTGGGTAGTCCTGAAACCCGGTCCAAGACCTCATCTGCTCCTGAGGTTCAACACCGGAAGAATTAGAGAGAGCAGCCCTTGGATTCAAAAGGATAGCTGAGCATACTTTTCAGACTGACCTTTGTCCCCAGTCACATAAACTAATGCAACGTATACAGCTGGGACTAAGACAGGACAGACTGACCCGAATCCCCAGGCACAATACTATAGCAGCAAAAATCTAGAGACTGAGAGCGGGGAAATGGGAGTCTGGAGACTTTCTCACCCTGTCTGAAGATCAACCAGGCAGGAAGTAACTCCACCTACTCAAGTAACTGCCAAGCAACCTGAATATAGCTTTGTTCACAACTAAGGAGTTGTCTCTTAAATAGTGATTGTGTATTTACAGTGTTAAGAGTAGTGAACTACATGAAGTTCAACTAGCAATTCAACCAGAATTTGCAAGAGCTTGGTGGAAGTTGAACTATAGTAATATTGTAAAATAACTATACTAAAGTAGTTAACAAACAAAAAGCAGAATTTCATTTGAAAAGTTCTATGTAATGGAAATGGGGGTTGGGACATCCTACCGTCTTCTCATCCACCCAATATGTTGGAATAGACCAGACAGAAAAGCCTTGGTGAATCAATTTCCTTTTCATCAGACCTGTCTAATTTTCTTTAAAAAGTGGAATAGACCAAGGCAGTTTAAGAATTAGTTTATTTTGCTCATGATATATTCAGTAAAATCTAAATTAAGAAAAGCTTAGATGTGTTTTGAAAGAATAACCTGGCAAATTTGCCATTTTAAACTGTGTTTAATAAAAGAACACATTATGTTAACATCATTGCTCCATGGCATTATGTTGTATAATTTATGATAAATTTCCCCCAAGTAGCTTTGATTTAGTGAACTACTTTTTCAAAGTAGCTTTAGTTAAGTGAACTATATATATTTTAAGGGTAGCTTTTGTGTAGCCAGCTACTCCCAATTTAAACTATATTATCAGAAGAGCTTCCCCACCCCAGCACTATATTTATTTATCTTACGTACTTATTATTACGTTGGTGGAGATGAAACAACATGGTCTGCTCATGGCAGTCTTCATGGCATGTTATTCGTTGTTTTATTTAATAAAGAAAATGTAATATCCGGCAAAAAAGTACTTCACTTAAAATTAAGAAAAGTGGGGCAAAGCCTTTTAAATGGCTAATTATCTTCTTATAGTGTGTCTAACCTGAGATATAAAAACTTTCGACGCTGTACCACCCCAGACTGATAATGCAACAGGATGTATTCGACTATTCTCACTCTCAATGCCGAAAAACACCGAGTTAATGGCGACAGCTCAGAATCATACGGAATCTGTGCTCTCCGTGTTGCGTGCGTTTTCTTGTGGTTGTTACGGTAATGAGTTGTGACGTCATCTTTAAATAAAAACCAGTGGATCACGCCCACCGGGACTCGCGCTCCGCACTGGAAAGACGAACGTGTACTTTGTCCGCTGTGGTGTACTTCCAGCACGGCGTTAACTGTGAAAAGACTGCCAGGATTTCATGTGGTTCCGTCCTCCCACTGTTGGGAGTTAATTGTGTAATTAGCCTGTTGCTCGACCTCCTAAGGAAAAGTTTTTTTTTTTCCTCTTCCAGGAAAGTTCGGAAAAGGTGAGTGGGGGATACTCTTTACTCAGTAGCTTCCGCAAACATGATTGATTCAGATTCATACAGACAAACCATTCATATTAGCCAGAATGCAATGTTTAAAGTCTGCTGCACTTGTTTGAATTCCACTGTGTCCACAATGCAGACAGCTATCAAATTATACAGTTAAGTACGTAGTTTGATGGTTGTTTATTTGTTTATTTTAAATTGCAAATGTAAATAATGCTAGTTTTCATAAGGGAGTTGAGGCTGGGGCAGGAGAGTGTAGGTGGAAAATATGTTAAATGAGGCAGTTTTTGGCGACAGTCCGGAAAGACGGAGACAGGAAGAAGGGAGACAGGTCGACAGAAAGACGGGCACACAAGTAGCCGAGCCCCATAGTCAGAGCTGGGTTTTGAAATACTTTTTTCAACGAATCAATCAAGGGTATGTTATTGCTCATTATCAACATCCAGGACCAGTTTCAGTGTACGTGTGGAAGTGTACTGAAGTATGATTTACATTTGACTCGTTTAGCCTCACACTGTAATCCTGAGCCATTTAAACCAAAGCATATTGTTCCATACTGATCCCCTGGATGTTGAGATCCCCTGGATCTCCTTCATACTCCTGACACCACTGGCCGGATTCATGACCGGACCTGCAAGAATGGGTCTTGGTGTTGTGATTCATCATTCACATTGTTTCATAATTGGAGAGAATTAAGCTATAGCAATCGATTGACTTTAACTTTACAAGGTCTGGCCCCTCCTCTCGTTTTACTTAAAGCAGGGTCGGCCCTACGTTTTTGGGGGCTCTAAGCAAAATTTGATTTGGGGTCCCCCTCTTCCCTATTGGTCCGGTGCTCACTAGCAGACTGGGGCCCTCTAGAAGTTAGGGACCCTTAGCAACCGCATATGTTGCTTATGCCTAGGGCCGGCCCTGACTCAATGCCCTGAAATTCAGGAACACATCGCCTCAGTAACCCTGAAAGTCTCCATGACCGACTGTGTGCCATTTGGGGTATTGTTGGTTTTCTTAACATCTTGTGCCAAAAGTGACGTTGTTTGACTGTTGACTAGATAAGGTTCTGGACCTTTGAAATTCATTAGGTAAATGAATGACTACATGAATACATTTACATTTTAGTCATTTTGCAGACAAGTTTATCCAGAGCGACTTCCAGTAAGTGCATGCATTTGAAGAGCCAGGTGAAACAACCACCCAGTTTAGCAGTAAGTGGATACTACTCTGTGAATTAGTTATCGTTAAAGTCAGTGTTGGAAAGAAACCTATACAAATATACAAAGCATACAAAAGTGAGTGAGTGTACAGCTTGTATAACAGTGTAAATTTGGCGACAGGGTCATGTGCAGCCATGGCTCGTTGATGCACGTGCGGAGGGAAGGCTGGCCTGTGTGGTCCGATCCAACAGACAAGCTACTGTAGCTCAAATTGCTGAAAAGGTTAATGCTGGTACTGATAGAAACACAGTGCATCACAGTTTGTTGTGTATGGGGCTGCGTAGCCGCAGACCTGTCAGGGTACCCATGCTGACCCCTGTCCACTGCCAAAAGCGCCTTCAATGGGCACGTGAGTATCAGAACTGGACCACGGAACAATGGAAGAAGGTGGCCTGGTCTGATGAATCAGGTTTCCTTTTACATCACGTGGATGGCTGGGTGCATCACTTACCTGGAGAACACATGGCACCAGGATGCACCATGGGAAGAAGGCAAGCCGGCAGAGACAGTGAGACACTTTGGGCAATGTTCTGCTGGGAAACCTTGGGTCTTGTCATTCATGTGGATGTTTCTGTGACACGTACCACCTACCTAAGCATTGTTGCAGACCATGTGCACCCTTTCATGGCAACCCTTTTCCAGAGCTGTATATCTGTCTGTCTGTCTATCTGGTCTTCCTGCCAAATGTCTGCTATTAGCTTTAATGGCCCCTTGAATTAATGGCAGGCATCACATGAACATCTATGGGCCTTCTGACTCCCTTTACGATGTTTACAAGCTGATTTAGACTGAATGAAAGGGACTGCGATGACATCTTAGTGGAAAGCAACACGTCTTTTCCACAGTCACTTATTTCCTTTGATCCTGTCTGATATCGGCACGAAGGTCCAAATACCAATTTGGATGGATTTCAGTGATTACAAGCATCAGGTATAAATCCTGTAGATTTGTAATTGGTTAACATCATTTGTCAAAAATACCATGCTTTACTGGTCCTTACCACAACCCAGAGAGAGATCCTGGTTTAGACAGATGTTTTTTTTCAGTATCAATACAAAAATATGACTGGGTTACTGCTGACCTGACCTGATACATTCCAGGCAGGGATGTTCTGGACACACACAATTATATATGTAAATAGGGATACAAGTTGATTGACCAAATCCTACTTTTATTAAACCTAACCCTAAACCTCACCCTAGACCTAACCCTAGAAGTTAACATCAATTTATTGTTTTACTCAAAAACCTAACATTTATGCCTAAACCTAACACTTAAAAATTTTCTTACTACTACTGGTCTGAGTGGTTGTTCCACCTAGATGTCTTCAGATGTTCTTACTACTACTGGTCTGAGTGGTTGTTCCACCTAGATGTCTTCAGATGTTCTTCCTACTACTGGTCTGAGTGGTTGTTCCAACCAGATGTCTTCAGATGTTCTTACTACTACTGGTCTGGGTGGTTGTTCCACCTAGATGTCTTCAGATGTTCTTACTACTACTGGTCTCAGCAGGTAGTTTGGAGAGTAGAGGGGTATACTGCGAAGCGAGGTAACTGGCTTATCGAGGTAACTTCAGGAGTAACTTAGTGAAGTCGGGTTTAACTTACTGATTAACCCGTACTACGAAAGGTGAATACGGGTATGCTGTCATGGAAACTTACACTGCGTCTCTAAACTGCTACGAGCAGCTTATCGTCATGGTGAACTCGATGTTACCCAACATAAGCACAGCCCTTCCTCCCACAAAAAGGCTGGCTCATTTGGGAGACCCAATCAGCCCTGTTGCCCGGGTTATGAGAGCCCTGCTCTGAAGGGTTGAAGGTTCTGTATCCCCCGATTATGTTTTCTAATAAAGATTCACTCTCATCTGTATCTTTGCCTGCTTCTGGGGCCAGACGTCAGAGTAATACCCTCACTGTTGAACAGACAGTGTGCCTTGCTTTGCAATATTTAGCCAGCAGACATTTCATCTATTATATTGGTGACGTTGAGCTAGAATACTGCATGCCGTGCCGTGCACCAGGTGGTAGCTCTCACTGAACTGCTTGTTGCATTTTGTGTGTTCCCTGGCCATTTTTATTAGATCGCAAGTAATTCACAAATAATATTCTATTTTTAATGTGCATAGGCTGGGCCTAGGCTGTATACAGAACACATTTTTTCCACAGGAATCCCGAGGGTGATTGATGTGATTGACTGTACTCACATCCCCATTAGAGCCCCTCTGGGAGGACATGAGGGGGGTTATGTGAATAGGAAGTCATTTCTCAGCATTCATGTTCAGATATTTGATCATTCAATTCATACAGGGAGACCTTCAACCTAGGTGCTTTATGTAGTCGATCTTAAATCATTAACAATGAGCAAGTGGGTCAGTTTCAGAGATGTAGCCCATGTGTAGGCTATAACATTTTATATTATATTAATTGTTTTCACATTTGGATACACCATTTTACTTGTCCTTACATCTCAATCATACTGAAAATATGCTAAGAGTCTGTAAGACAAAAGAGAACATATGACAAGAGCCCTGCTCTTACGTCTTTATTGGCCATGTGCTGCCAACAAGCTTCCCTGGCTTTGTTGGCCGCCACGGTGTTAGATTTAGCTGTTAACCTTTCTTTAAACTTCTTATATCCTGACATTATAAAAATGCATTATAAACTGGCGTCCTCTGTAGATGGATGGTCATGTGACTGGCGTCCTGTAGATGGATGGTCATGTGACTGGCGTCCTGTAGATGGATGGTCATGTGACTGGTGGGCTCTTTTATATGCCCCTCGTACAGTAAACTTTAAAAGTATCGGGACAGTGAAATGTTTTGCCTTTTTGTTCCAGCACTTCGGATTTGTAAAAAACAATACTATTATTGTACAATAAACAGTACTATACTGTGTGGTTAAAGTTCACACTGTCAGTTTTATTTGATGGGATTTCCTGCCATTTTTCAAATGAAACATGGTCATTGCATGGTCCCCCCTCCCCATGTATAAGGGGCCAGTTGTACCCTCCCGATATAATAGGCCAGTAGCAGGGGCGGACTGGCCATCGGGAGGTTGGGGACTTTTCCCTGTGGGCTGGGCGGCACAATTTAGGTGGGCCGCCCAGCAGCCGCTTATTATGTGCAGCTTTTCCAAGGATGATCGGAATTTTGTGGGCCTCCGACTTTCCATGCTCTCTCCCTGTTTCGCTCTCTGGCACACAAGGGTATACACAATGGCAACTCGCATGGACTGACCCAATATTTCAATATTGATGGGGAGGAGGAGTGACCCCTGCATAATTGAATTTGTAAAAAAAAAATGTAATACATTTTTTTGCTACTTTTCTTAACGTTTTTTGTTGAAATGTAGAGGAACAGAGAGAAAAACGACAACGGTCTCTTGAAGCAGATGCTGCCAAGCACAGCTCCATAACGGAGATGTTAAGAACAGTGCTTCTCCGTCACACAGGCAGACTCCGCCCGAAGGTGGTTTTCCTCTCATACCGAAGTTGAGTCGTCATACGACAGTGGCGGGAAAACGAGTTTCCCATTAACTCGCTAGTTTCCCATTAACTCGCTAGTTTCCCATTAACTCGCTAGTTTCCCATTAACTCGCTAGTTTCCCATTCATTTTAGTGGTGTTCGTCATGATGTTTTAAAATCCACCGATATTTTCTCCTGTTGGTAAATGTTGAATGTCTGCCAGCTAGCAAACCAAATATGGTCTAAATAACTTATTGATAATTGTAATGTCAGTTCAATAAATTATTAATATTCTTATATATATATATCTGTTGAAATAAGTTAAAACTAGATTATAATATAGTCTATATAATAGTTATAGTACAGTCAACCAAACAAATGCTGAAACAGCCTGAGAAAAGCCAGAGGATGGAGGCACTCTGATCTAGTCTAGGGCTGCGGACGTGTTACCATCACAATTAAAGAGCACATTGGATTGAGCAATCTGAGCCATGTGTGGTTTTCAGTGCAGTTTATTAGCTGTCTCAAATGTGTTTTGTCCCTGTGGGGTGTTTTCCCATTGCAGTGCCCACCAACTAGCCACTTCCCTATTTAGAAATTCCCACCTGATTAGAGTCAAGACCACGATCACGGAGTCTGTACATAGTTAAGGCCTAGCTAAGGATTTTCTTGGAGGTCAGACACTGGTCAGGTATTTTGCCCCTGTACTAACTGGTGAGGTTCAGGTAGAGATCTTTATTTCCCTATTGTGTTAGCAGAGCTCCCCCATCGACAGCCTCAGTTACGTAAGCCTTTGTTATTGCTTTGTGTGGCATGAGCGTATGCACTCAAACACACACTCAGTCACGCGCATTCACATAGTTATCTAAATGGGGACGCCTGAAGTTGATTGCTTTTAAAAACAACAAATCCTAACTCCTAACCAAGCCCTAACCTCAACCCTTGTATATTTAACGTAACCCTAATGCCTAACCCTAAACCTAGCAAGTAATGACCAACAATAAACTGAATTGTAGTGAAACATTCTGATTTAACCACAATTAAATATATGGTCTATATAGACCAATAGAGCCTGTGGTCTATATAGACCAATAGGCTATTTCGCAATAAAGGCCTAATTTTATAGACCATCCATGGCATTTGCTACAGATGTGCTGGTTGACACTTTGTGAGTGGGTTTGTTAGTTCTGCATGGCTAGAGAATATGAATGGACATTCCATTGGCCTTTATGTGAATCCCTGTTTTGTGGTTATTTGGATTGTAAAACACAAAAATTTTCATTTCCTGCATAGTTTTTCTACACTGATAAACAAAAGAACAAAAACACCAAACAATATATTATCTTGGACTGGATAAGGAGTAGGCCTCCTTGCTTTCAGAACCGCTCCAATCCCTCTTGTCATACATGTTCAGTCCTGAACTGTGTGTAGTGGGATGTTGCACCATTCTTCAAGAAAAGCCTCCAGTTCTTTGAGGGATGAAGGAACTGGAAGTTAACATTGCACTCTGGCTCCAGAACTACCCAGAAAGATTTAGATTTTCTTCCTTTTATTTTCAGATCTAGTGACTGCGGAGGCACTGTCTATTTGGCCTCTTTGGAACTATTTGGCCTCTAGTTGCCTTTTGTTGCTTTGAAAATTAAAATATCAAAGTGATAATTGTGAACACTATTTACCAAGGTTTGTTGTCTTCAGACTGCCTTTTGATTCTGAATATTGCCTTCCAAAGAATTTGACTCTGATCAGGCCTGTCTGGTTCTTTATAACACCAGGCACTTGTGGGGTGTAGCAGATTCAGATGCAATCTTCCCCCTTTGGCTACCAACATCAAACAGAAAATGAAACCAACGACAACCTTCCCAAACAGGCATCTGCACATACCGTACAGCATGCCACATTCTCGCCCACAGGCAATCCGCTCCAAACGAAAAACTATTTAGAAATTGACATGAAACTGGTGTGTGTAGAATGAAACAAATCAAACCTTCTCTATCTCATGTGTTGCAGTTTTAGCTCTGAGAAACAGTTAATTTTATAAATGTGGGCTGCTAATGTATTTCATTCACTGAAGCTAACCAACAGAAAGTACTGTAACCAAGCAATGCATTATGGGGAAGCTGTAGTAATTAATGGTAGCCTAATTTACTGATTAATATATATTTAATGTGGCATGCAAACATTTATTATGGGTAAAAAAACAGACACAATGGCCTTTTCTCAATTTTAATACCTGTTGAGGTGAGAAACCGAGCGGTACGCCCCCCTGAGCTTCTTCAGTGGGGTTTGAGAATTTATATAATTTATTTGTATTGTTGTGCTGGGGGTTTTATCGCAATGGCAGTGTGTAAAATATAAACAAGAGAGTCTGGAAAATAATCTGTTTGAGTCAGTGCCAAAACTAATTGTCTATTGTGAAGAAAATGCATCAACTTCTTATTGGCCTATGCAGGATATTTGTTTTATTGATCACAGTATGCCAGCATCAGAGTGTCCGGCTTTTGTCATTTATGTGGTTGGCTATAAAACAGCTGTTTGTTTTACCGCATTGGCCTCTTGTAATCAGAGCTGAGCCCTGAATGTTCTGGAAGGATGTTGGCCTTCATGATTTCAAACAATCCTTTTTCCTAATGTTTCTACAGTACCTATTCCTAATGATTGTATTTATTTCTGTATAGAGAGGAGTAATCATGTAATTGTAGCGGTATCATTTAGAATTACTCTGCCTGTTGGATGTAACACCTAGTCCTGCTGAATATGAGCTGTTAACACAATGAGGCCAACAGTGCCTGTATGGGAGACCTTTGTTAAAACACCTCAGCATTGGGCTGTTGTGGAATTTTCCATGGCACAGATCACTACTAAAAGTGTGCGTGCGTGTGTGTGTGTGTGTGTGAGAAATGACAACCAGACGAACACCATAAAGGGGGTTCGGGATGCCTGGTAGGCAGGGGCGACTGGTCATTAGGGGCAGGTAGGACACAGCTGTTGTCAACAGAAAGAACTGCAACAAAATAATTTTTATTTCTTGAAGATTACTTCCTATAATTTATTATGGATGAATATCGCATCTTCCTAAATTGCATCATTGCAATCATTTGTGTTAGGATTTTATTTCATGTTCATTGGTCCCTGCCTTGCTGCTTCAGACTGCGTTCTGCCGAATCGAGTTCGCAGTGGTAGGCCATAGGCTAAGCGTGAATGTGGGGCTAGCCCCTCTCTCACAATGCAATGTACATTTTACGTGTGAAAATATGAATACGCATGCTCAGAATGTTTGTGTGATCAATGTAGATCACATGAATTTGATGCCAGGTGGGGCTGATAGCTGGTAGCCCCACTACAGCGTCATTTCATATTTCAGACCTGATTGGCTGTCTGTCTGTCTGGTGCCAACATTAGTCGGCAAGAAGAGCAAGGAGGGTAGATTGTCTTAGCTAGCTTGTTAGCTTCAAACACGCCAGATTACTTGAGAAAATTAATGAAGTGGATTTTATACTCAAGCACCTGTTTGAAACCCCTAATTTGGAGGAGAAACTTGAAGTAAAGCGACTTGGTGCCCATCAGCCATGGGATATTGTCATCACTCAAACTGCTGGTAAAAGTAACCGCGGGTTTAACGTGGAGTGGGAGGATTGCAAAACATGAGAGCAGCGGGAGTCATCTGGACAGTCAAATTGGACTAACTTGGAAGGGTAAATGTCTCAGCCCAAGTTGACTCTCCATACAGGCGCTCCATTGAGCAGCATAACAAACAGGTGGAGGAAAACAGGTACGTTCTCAGTCGGATCATAACATGTATTAAACTGTGTGGAACATGTGAAACCGCACTGCGGGGGCACGACGAGTCGGTGGACTCCCTGAATCCTGGAATATTCAGATGCATGTTTGAGACTATGTCTGAGGGCGATTAGAGAATTCAGAGGCGCTATGACGCTCAGCCCATCTTCAAAGGGACATCTAGCACTGTACAAAACAAACTGTTAGACTGTATGTATGAAGTATACAGGGAGGAGATAGCCAAGCAAGTGGACGAGACATTTGTTGCCATACAGGCAGATGAGAACTGATGTCTCCTGTAAATCACAAATGGTGGTTGTGTTGCGATACATGTTGCTTGACAATACAGTGACAGAGAGGTTTTTGGAGTTTGTGGAAGTCAAAGATAAAACTGGACTCAGCCTCTCTGATAGCATCAAGGGTGTTCTGGAACCACTGAAGCTGGGAGAAAAGCTGATCGCTCAGACTTATGATGGTGCGGCTGTAATGAGTGGAAACGTGCTGTGGAAATTCTTGAACTGATGTATACTTGGTCCTATACATGTACACTCACCTAAAGGATTATTAGGAACACCATACTAATACTGTGTTTGACCCCCTTTCGCCTTCAGAACTGCCTTAATTCTACGTGGCATTGATTCAACAAGGTGCTGAAAGCATTCTTTAGAAATGTTGGCCCATATTGATAGGATAGCATCTTGCAGTTGATGGAGATTTGTGGGATGCACATCCAGGGCACGAAGCTCCCGTTCCACCACATCCCAAAGATGCTCTATTGGGTTGAGATCTGGTGACTGTGGGGGCCATTTCAGTACAGTGAACTCATTGTCATGTTCAAGAAACCAATATGAAATGATTCAAGCTTTGTGACATGGTGCATTATCCTGCTGGAAGTAGCCATCAGAGGATGGGTACATGGTGGTCATAAAGGGATGGACATGGTCAGAAACAATGCTCAGGTAGGCCGTGGCATTTAAACGATGCCCAATTGGCACTAAGGGGCCCAAAGTGTGCCAAAAAAACATCCCCCACACCATTACACCACCACTGAGCAGCCTGCACAGTGGTAACAAGGCATGATGGATCCATGCTCTCATTCTGTTTACGCCAAATTCTGACTCTACCATCTGAATGTCTCAACAGAAATCGAGACTCATCAGACCAGGCAACATTCTTCCAGTCTTCAACTGTCCAATTTTGGTGAGCTCATGCAAATTGTAGCCCGGTGGGGTCTTCTGCTGTTGTAGCCCATCCGCCTCAAGGTTGTGCATGTTGTGGCTTCACAAATGTTTTGCTGCATACCTCGGTTGTAACAAGTGGTTATTTCAGTCAAAGTTGCTCTTCTATCAGCTTGAATCAGTCGGTCCATTCTCCTCTGACCTCTAGCATCAACAAGGCATTTTCGCCCACAGGACTGCCGCATACTGGATGTTTTTCCCTTTTCACACCATTCTTTGTAAACCCTAGAAATGGTTGTGTGTGAAAATCCCAGTAACTGAGCAGATTGTGAAATACTCAGACCGGCCCGTCTGGCACCAACAACCATGCCACGCTCAAAATTGCTTAAATCACCTTTCTTTCCCATTCTGACATTCAGTTTGGAGTCCAGGAGATTGTCTTGACCAGGACCACACCCCTAAATGCATTGAAGCAACTGCCATGTGATTGGTTGATTAGATAATTGCATTAATGTGAAATTTAACAGGTGTTCCTAATAATCCTTTAGGTGAGTGTATAAATGGGTTACTAGTTAAAGGTACTGAGTTCCCATGTTTGGATGAGAAAAGGAATGTAGGATAGGGGGATCTGGTATTTGCCTAGGGTGCATCATTGACTGGAATCAGCAGATTATAGTGTTACTTGTAAATCTGTATAACCCATCAGTGTCTATCTGTTTGTCCAGACCCTGTGAGTCCTCCTCAAGAGTTGAGAAGGTTACCCATGTGGGGGAGGACAAGCCTGTCCCTTGTGTGAATTCCAGGATATGTGATGGAACAAGGGGAATGTGTTTTATTGACCTAAGACAGATGGGCAGCATCAGTACTTTTTCCACTGTAAGTACTGATGACTGTTCATGTATTAAGTTAGACTCCTCGGATGATTACGTTTGTAAGCATTTGATGTGTCTCTATTTGCAAATCCTTACTCGATGCTAATGAAAGAGACACACCCACATGCCCAGTTTGGTCACTGCTATGCTCACCAGCTGAACCTGACCTTCAGCAACTTTGTTCAGCAAGGATGAGCATCCTGAAGGTGTTTTTTTGCAGATTTAACTGCTTTTGCCACCTTTTTCTCTGGTGCTCCAGAACGTGTTTCTCACTCACTCCAACACCTGGTGGAAGCAAGCTGCTCTGTCGATAAGTGTTTTGTGGAGACACTGTTGATGTGTTTAAATAAACACCTCAGTACCAAGTATTTGGTACTGGTATGTATCCTATATTTTGAAATGGTTTGTGCCCCACAAATTTTCTACATATAAAAACCCCACTGCTGGTAGGGGATTGGAGAGATGCCATTCTCAGCAGTGACACACCTGGTCCATAAAGGAAGTGCTCTCAACTCTTTTCCTGTTTGTGTCTGCTCCAGTACACCCAGGTGGGTGGGAGGTTGAAATTCAGACGGATACGGAGCTAGGGTAGTAAATAGAACTGAACTTCCTTACCTCATGCCAAATATATGGCCACATTAGAGAGAGACTTCCTTCAGATCACACGGACCCACCAAGAATTTGAAAACAAATCAAACATGAAAATATTCTCATGTATGCTTGGTGAAATACAATTTGCACGATTTGTGACCTGTTGCCAGAAGAAAATGGCAACCAGTGGAGCACAAACAACATTGGTCACATAATATGTATTTTTCTCCTTGTCACTTACACCTTCAGTCGTTTATCGCTTGTTTTCGTAATGTAACCAAATGTTTCCCATGCAAATAAAGCCCTTTAAATTGTAATGTTGCGAAGCAGCGAGAGGGAGGTTGAGAGGCTGAAAATCATGCAGTTTCACCATGCTATTAATCATTTGCCGACTTCTCTTTCTAAAAGGCAAGCATGTCAGCAACAAAAGCGATCCATGTTTTTGGCAAACCAACTTAGTCATGATTTCTGTAAGGTTCTGCCTCCAGCTTAGTATAACGCGAACCGCAATGCTGAGGCAGTATTTTCAACAACTGAGCTGTACGTGTTTTGACTTTGAGATCTTTAAGGACGGCGCTCACAGGAGTAAACCCGTATTACAGAGAGGATGCACATCTAGATAAGTTTGTTCCTGCATAGGTAAACACGAAAACTATCCTAACTTTCTGGACTCATTCACCAATATCTTTCTACGTGTTTTGTCAAATTTGTTCTTGACAAAGATCCTAAGAAAAATCGACATCAGATTCATGATGTTTCCTAAACCGCAGAATTGTTCACACCTATATTCCTTATAATGATAAATGCCATGTCCTCCTAAATTGAAAGTACGTGCCAGTTGTTCTTTATTAGCATAGATAAAAAGCGGTGGGCACACAGATGCTCAGTCTCAAATTGCATGCTATATAGTATGCCAGATTATTACGTCCCAAGCCATAGTACAATTGAAATAGTATGCTAAAAGTTCCCGGATGATCTGCTATTTCTGGTGAATTTTCGAAGTACCCATCCATGCGTGGTTTTTTTTTTTTTTTTTTTTTTAGGGTAATATAGACCACAACCCCTTGTGCAGTAAAAGAGGAGGGGTTTCTATGATTCTCTCGTCTTTTCATGTGAGGAAAAGTCAAATCCACGAGAAGCAGTAGACCATCCAGGAACTTTTGGAATGCTATTTTCTGCGTACTGTAGTTAGGGATACTCATCTTTTCGCACACTATATATGCTAGTATAACTCATAATTGTTTGATATTCATCTTGCTTCAGGCATTGTGGGAAGGGGCTTCCCTGTTTGAAAAAAAAAGTTTGTTGTCGCAATTGTTTGTGATTTTATTTGTAAAAATGTTTTAAGACTCATGAAATAGACATTCTATTAGAAAATGTGTAGAAGTGGCATGCTTCTGGCAAAAAGAGTGACTGAAAATGAAGAAAGGTCAAGGGAACTAGTGACTAAGATGAAGAGAAGGATAGACCCAAAATGACACCCATTAGCTACTGTTGCTAAGGTTGTGTCCTTGGTGACAGTATCCAGGTAACAGAGATTTTCCTGTGTTTTATTGGCTTTTCCATTGATGTAGGAGAGGTTGTGTATGGACCAATAGAACCAGTTGTATCAGTCTTATCATTCAGAGTTTCCAGTCATTTAATCATATTCACTGGGTGAGACTTCATAAGGAAGGTCACCCCTGCCCTGATGACATTCAACTAACTTAGCAGTAGTCTGGAAGCATTTTTAGAATTTTAATGGTTCCCTGTGGAATTCAAACCCAAATACCATCACCTTCCATTGGAGTGACACAGGACCTCCTAACTTAGATGGTTTTACTGGTTAGTTCCTTAAACTGGTTAATTCCATATGTGTGGAAGTGAACCCCCAACCTGGGCTGTCTACCTGTTTAGACCACCTTACCCCAATTGTTCTGTTATCATAGTGGACCATAACAGCTGTACTTTATCCATACAAAAAAGCCTGATTACAATATGCCCAACAACACCTTGACACGCCTCACAACTTCTGGTACACTGTAATTTGGAGTGATGAGACCAAAATAGAGCTTCATGGTCACAACCATCAGTGCTGTGTTTGGAGAGGTGTCAACAAGGCCTGTAGTTAACAGAATGTCTCCTGACCTTAATATAGTCGAGCCACTCTGGGTAGATCTCCAACGTGTGGTTCATGCAAGACGACCAAAGACTTTGCATGACCTGGAGGCATTTTGCCAAGACAAATGGGCAGCTATACAACCTTCAAGAATTCGGGGCTTCATGGACAATTATTACAAAAGACTGCATGCTGTCATTGATGCTAAAGGGGGCAATACACAGTATTAAGAACTAAAAGTATGCAGAGTTTTGAACAGGGGTGTTAGATTCTGTCCAAGTCTGATCCATGAACAAAATAAATGCAACCTATCCATATAGCCTATGTCAGTCACATGGGCAACTCCTAACAGGATGTATGGACAGGATGTGTGGGGCCCATCAGTAACAGGCAACACGTCTTATCTATGGTCCTTTGTTCAGAGTTAGTCAGCACATCTGTGTTGTGTTAAGTTTCTCATGCCCATTTCCTATCAGGGGGTCAGGTCATTTTTTTTCTTTGTTGCCATTATTTCTTTTATGATTGTGCCATTCTGTTTTGACCTACAGTTGAATGTGAATGCCATAAGAAATAAGACATGTTTTGCCTGCTCTCATGTTTTCTTTACAAATGGTTAAAGAAAACATTACCAACTCTGCAATGCTATGCAAACTTTTGAGCACAACTGTATACCTTAGCTGTAGTATATTGGTCAAACGGTATACCTTAGCTGTAGTATATTGGTCAAACGGTATACCTTAGCTGTAGTATATTGGTCAAACGGTATTCCTTAGCTGTGGTATATTGGTCAAACGGTATACCGTAGCTGTAGTATATTGGTCAAACGGTATTCCTTAGCTGTGGTATATTGGTCAAACGGTATTCCTTAGCTGTGGTATGTTGGTCAAACAGTATTCCTTAGCTGTGGTATGTTGGTCAAACGGTATTCCTTAGCTGTGGTATGTTGGTCATACGGTATTCCTTAGCTGTGGTATGTTGGTCATACGGTATTCCTTAGCTGTGGTATATTGGTCAAATGGTATTCCTTAGCTGTGGTATATTGGTCATACGGTATTCCTTAGCTGTGGTATATTGGTCAAATGGTATTCCTTAGCTGTGGCAATTTGTGTAATTTTTTTTTAAACCAGGTAAATCAGTTGCAAATGTGACTTGTTCCTCTTTTTTACAATAATAGATAGAAACATATTCTCAGTTTACTTTTGAAGGCCAGTCATCTGAGGTCTGTTTCTGTCCATTTGTCTTGCCTGTTTTATTAGTCTGTCTTTTTTTTTTTATTTATCACAGGAATGTTATTAGATTAAAGGCATCTGATTATTAGGTTTAGGCAAAGCCTCTGTGTGTAAATGGCTCTGTTTTTGGTTCTGCCGTAACAGAACATTATTGGACTTGGCACTGTAGTCAGGATATCCACATGTAATGGGAGCTGTAGTTGGGACATAAAGGAATAAGGTGGAGTCTAACTACCACAGCTCCTTTCACCCTGGAAATTGACTGTTCAGAACTCTCCCCTCTGGCTGAATGTTGAGGTCTGTCAGGACCAGAACCTCTCGCCACAAGAACAGTTGGAGCTGTAGGCTGTAATCGGCCCATAGTTGGGACGTCCGTCCCTTGTTGGGGCCGTAGTCGGGACACGTCCCTCCCTTATTGGGGCCGTAGTCGGGGGGGACGCCCCTCCCTTGTTGGGGCCGTAGTCGGGGGGGGACGCCCCTCCCTTGTTGGGGCCGTAGTCGGGGGGGACGCCCCTCCCTTGTTGGGGCCGTAGTCGGGGGGGACGCCCCTCCCTTGTTGGGGCCGTAGTCGGGGGGGACGCCCCTCCCTTGTTGGGGCCGTAGTCGGGGGGGGACGCCCCTCCCTGGGGGGGGCCGTAGTCGGGGGGGACGCCCCTCCCTTGTTGGGGCCGTAGTCGGGGGGGACGCCCCTCCCTTGTTGGGGCCGTAGTCGGGGGGGACGCCCCTCCCTTGTTGGGGCCGTAGTCGGGGGGGACGCCCCTCCCTTGTTGGGGCCGTAGTCGGGGGGGACGCCCCTCCCTTGTTGGGGCCGTAGTCGGGGGGGACGCCCCTCCCTTGTTGGGGCCGTAGTCGGGGGGGACGCCCCTCCCTTGTTGGGGCCGTAGTCGGGGGGGACGCCCCCTCCCTTGTTGGGGCCGTAGTCGGGGGGACGCCCCTCCCTTGTTGGGGCCGTAGTCGGGGGGGACGCCCCTCCCTTGTTGGGGCCGTAGTCGGGGGGACGCCCCTCCCTTGTTGGG
The DNA here is from genome assembly GCF_011004845.1 of Esox lucius. NCBI lineage: Eukaryota > Metazoa > Chordata > Actinopteri > Esociformes > Esocidae > Esox > Esox lucius. The sequence continues at coordinate 53,300,556 of NC_047579.1, forward strand.
GCCGTAGTCGGGGGGGACGCCCCTCCCTTGTTGGGGCCGTAGTCGGGGGGACGCCCCTCCCTTGTTGGGGCCGTAGTCGGGGGGGACGCCCCTCCCTTGTTGGGGCCGTAGTCGGGGGACGTTCCTCTTTTAGTGTGAAGGGTTGTTTTGATGTGCAATGTTGGTGTCATCAGATGGGAAAGCATGACAGTCTGTGCATCACTCATCCTGTGTCTGTCTGTTCTAGGTGGTTGTGAGAACGACCAATCCTCTCTGTCTCATCGATGTCGTCTGAAGCCACGCCTATCCAGGGATCTCCACCCCTGTGCTCCACGACTCCTCCCTTGGTCTCGGGGTCGCCCCCTGTCTCTCCCTCCTCCCCGACCTCCCCCGTGTCCCCGGGGTCCTTGCGTCTGCCAGGCTGCCGTCACCGGGACCGGTCTCCCTCCCCCATGAGGGGCTACCTCATCCCCAGCCCCCTGCCCACCCGGCGAACCAGAACCAGCTCAGCGTGAGTCTGACCGCAGGTTTTACTGCACTACAGTAAAGAGAGGATTTTAAATGGATTGCCGTTTTCTCTGAGAAGGTGACCCCACTTCGTGATCAGAAATGTTTCTCGACCACCTTGCAGAAAATAGGTTGTGTAGTCAATGATTTACTCTAAACTAGAGGCTTAACTGTCCATCAGAGACTGTTTTAGCACTGGATGACAAATGTGTGTGAAATATGAGCTCAATAACTGTGATACCCTCATGAAGGTTCAATTGAGAAAATCTAATTATTATAAGTTTTATTAACAAGATGCCTCTTTATGTCTCTCTCTCTGTCGGTTTCTCTCTCTGTCTCTTTTGGTTGGTCTCTGTCGGTTGACCTCTCTCTGTCTCTCTGTCTCTGTCGGTCGGTCGGTCTGCTGTAGTACTGCGCGAGCAGCTGAGGGCCCGTCATTTAAAGGTGTGTGTAAGTGTTTCTCTCGCTCTAAAGGACACGGCTTCATCACACCATCTGACGGAGGCAGCGACATCTTCGTCCACATCTCTGAGTAAGAGCCCACACACACACACACACACACACACACACACACACACACACTCTCTCTCACTAGAGCCTTGGCCCTAACACACGTCAGCAAACCTTCAAAGGACCCTGTGGGAGTAGAGTGGAATAATACAGAGGGACTGAGGACACTCAAGGTGTGTAGGAGTACAGAGATTACCGTCAAAAGGGTTCCTCGCAACAGTTGTCAACTGGTAAACACACACGCAGACGTGCTCACAGACACGCAAACGGACAGGACAGGACAGGACAGGACAGAGACTTGGACAGGTAGAGGGACAGAGACTTGGACAGGTAGAGGGACAGAGACTTGGACAGGTAGAGGGACAGAGACTTGGACAGGTAGAGGGACAGAGAGATGCAGGCAGACTGACGGACCATAGGAGATGTAATTAGCATTTTTAGCATCATCCAAATTAATTAATTGAAACGATGCGTCCCGAATTACAAAAGCTGAATTGCAAGCGGAAAACCTACTCTAAAACACTGGCAATGTTCATTTTATCTGTATAAATGAACGAACCTCATACTACCTGTTTATCAAATGTTTTTTTTCACAAATGCTATCAATGTCTCAAGGTAACTTTGTAAACAACCACCCAGCATTCACTGTCTGCCAAGGACATCGTTGCTGGGTAACAGAGGTTGTGTGTGGTGGCTTCAGAAAATGGTTCCTTAGTCCCCAAGGGGTGTTCTGATTGTATTGTGACTGTGGGAATGTATCTTTTGTTACAGTTAAGCTCAATTTTGATATTATGTAGGCCATCTGTTTTTATATTCTCTACCTCAGGGATGTGTTGTTTACATTGACCATTTGGCTTAGGGGTAGAACGTGGTAAAATGGGTTGTTCTCGTTAGGCACAATGTACTCTAACAACCATCTAATGATGGCATGGAACATTCTTGTTGACAACTACACTGTAATTCCAATAAATAACTGAATTTATCTCTCCCCTGATTCCACTGGGTGCTCTTTTTTTCCACTATATGTTATTGATAATATTGAACACCTGTTTGAAGTCACCTAAATCCCTGGCTGGTTCGTTACTGTTAGTTTTGTGGTCACGGCTGTATGAATTTGTCAGGATTGTTTTAACCTCCAACGCAGTAAGGATGTGCACATATCATTGAGAATGTGTTGTGAGTCTTCTGTTTGGTCTGTTCCTCTCTGCAGTATTGAGGGAGAATATGTGCCCATGGAGGGGGACGAGGTCAGCTACAAAGTGTGTTCCATCCCTCCGAAGTACCAGAAGGTCCAGGCAGTAGATGTTACGATCACCCACCTCAAGCCAGGATCGAAGCATGAGACCTGGGGTGGGGCTCTGCTTAGCTCCTCCTGAGTCATGGAGGTTCCTGGAGGAAATGTTAAAGAGAATACCTTTATTTTTTATTTTGTGGGTTTGACTAGTGCTCTGTGGGTTTGATTAGTGCTCGATGTGGGTTTGATTAGTGCTCGATGTGGGTTTGATTAGTGCTTGATGTGGGATTGGAAGGGTTGTTATTTGAGTGGGAAGACATCATTTGACAGGAATGTTTATCAAGGAATGTTTATCAAATAAAGTTGTATTCGACAATCAGTGGTTCTCCTTTATTTTTAAATGGTAGTCTTTCAGTAGACTCTTATGCAGGTACAAGGCCCGTTATTGCATAAACAGCGGGACCATCGCTGCCCAGGAATTGTCTTTGTTTCTAACCTAACTTTATCTGGGAAGTTAATTATCTAAACTATGGTTGAATCTGAATCATTAGGCAATTGGGAACTATTTTCCTGTTCTCGTTCTTTACCTAAAGTGTTATGTTTATTGCAAATGTTACAACCGAGTCAGAATTCGGGTGAGAGACATTACAGCTAGGTTATGTTGGCAGTGAATGGTGATTTATCTTTAAGAAGTCAGCTTTCAGAGTATAAACCTGAATATATTATTTAAACGTATGCTGTGTATACAGCATAAAATACTAAAATATTATTTTAATCCTGTGGAATCTGAGCATTAACAATTACAATGTGAATGTACGTTTCATTGTAGGTGAATGTGCCTAGATAATGAGAACAACAGAAACATCTGTTTATCTCTCTGTAGGTTGTGCTCTGATACACGCAGGAATGGTTACATTGACCATTTGGAATGGGGGTTACTGACCATTTGACATGGGGGTTACTGACCATTTGACATGGGGGTTACTGACCATTTGACATGGGGGTTACTGACCATTTGACATGGGGGTTACTGACCATTTGGAATGGGGGTTACTGACCATTTGACATGGGGGTTACTGACCATTTGACATGGGGGTTACTGAACATTTGGCATGGGGGTTACTGACCATTTGACATGGGGGTTACTGAACATTTGGCATGGGGGTTACTGACCATTTGACATGGGGGTTACTGTCTTGGAAACCTGATCTTTGCTAGGTAGACACAGCCTTCAATGTATGTGTCAGCTTGTAACCAACAATAAAGTGAGAAGAGATTGAGTGAGATGAGATTGACTGAGATGAGATTGAGGTTGTGTAAGGAAGACCAGGTCCGTAACCTCATCAACAAGACTTTCTAACGCTGCAATAAATAACATCATTTCTCTCTCCCTTGACAAACTGGTATGCGATAATTATTACAACCACTATACGAAACAGCAGATTTCTTACAATCCCATGGTGCAAACCCGTTTATAATGCGATCCAAGGTCTGATTTGAAAATTGAAATTTGTCTTAAAATATTTGATTCCATGTGGCTTTTACCCTATTTCTGGATTTTTCATGTAACCATTTTCTGAATCCCATTCTGACACAATTCCTAAGTTGTTAGAACAGTTACTAAATTATTCAAATTATTTGCAGTTATTACAGCATATTTTCAGTAATAAATCCTTAATGAAGTGCATTGATGATGTCATCCTGGGGGTCAGTGTCAGGACTTTCCCCAACCAAAAGCCCTAGGTTAATGGTAATGTCCGTGCTAAACTCAGAGCACGGTCCTCTGCCTATAATTCTGGGGACCTGGAGGCTTTGAGGAGATCCAGATATGACCGACAGAAGGCCAGCAGTGATGCCAAAAGAGACTACAGGGATAAGAGTCTAACTAGCACAGATCTGACCCCAGACGCATGTGGGGAGGGCTTCAACACATCATAGACTATAAAGAGAGGTATAGCCGTGATGCTGGACCCGCCACCTCGCTCCCTAATGAGCTCAACACCTATGTACGGTTTGAGGCGACCAAAACAATTGCTTCTAGAAGGCTTGTTGAGGACCAGGACGACTAGACTTTGCCTGACCGCGGCTGACGAGGAGAGTTTTAAAGAAGTGAACCGTCAGAAGTCACCAGGGCCAGATTCCAGGCCGTGACCTCAGAGGGAGCGCCGACCAGCTAGCCGAGGTTTTCACCTCCATATTCAACCTCTCCCTGTCTCTGTCTGTAGTCCCCTCCTGCTTCAAACAGACCACCATTGTCCCTGTACCGAAGAAACCTTCCATCACCTGCCTGAATGACTACCATCCTGTAGCACTGACCTCCACCATTATAAAGAGCGGCTGGTCTGAACCCACATCTGCTCCACACTTCCTGACACCTTGGACCCTTTTCAATTTGCATACCGCCCCAATAGATCTACGGACGATGCCATCGCCCTGACAACACAGCGCCCTCTCCCACCTGAAAAAAAACACATACGTGAGGATCCTGTTCCTGGACTACAACTCAGCATTCAATATTATTGTGCCCACCAAGCTTGTTCCTAAGCTCCGGACCCTGGGACTCAACACCTCCCTCTGCAACTGGATCCTGGACTCCAGGTGGTGAGAACAGGCAACCTCACCTCCTCTGTACTGACCCTGAGCACTGGAGCCCCCCAGGGCTGTGTACTCAGTCCCCTCCTGTACTTCCTGTTCATGCACGACTGCGTGGCCACACACAGCTCCAACACCATCCTGAAATTCATGGATGACACCACCATCCTGGGTTTCATCTCCAACAACGATAAGATGGATTACAGAGAGGAGGTAAAATCTGCCCAACAATGACTATACTTCCTGAGGAGACTCAAGAAGTTTGACATGTCTGTAAAAACTCACCAACATCTACAGGAGCATCTTCTCAGGCTGCATTTCTGCCTGGTACGGCAGCTGCTCCACTGCAGAACACAAGTCCCTCCAGAGGGTAGTGAAGTCTGCGGAGTGCACCATTGGCTGCCATTTTCCCTCCGTGCAAGGCATCTACCAAATACCAGTGGTTCCCAACAGCACACAATCCCAACCAGCAACAGCACACAATTCTGTTGTAGCCCTGGACAAGCACACCTAATTCAACTCAATGAGAGCCTGATAATTAGTTGACAAGTTGAATCAGCTGTGCTTGGCTGGGGCTACAATAAGACTATGTACTGTGAGGGGTACTTGAGGACCGTAGTTGGGAACCACTGCCATATACGATGCTAGGGGAAACCACGGAACATCATCAAAGATCACAGCCACCCAGGTTATGGTCAGTTCACACTGCTGCCGTGTGGTAGATGCAACCAGAGCATCAGGACACACACTTCCAGACTCACAAACAGTTTTTTCCCTCAGTCCACAAGGCTCATCAACCAACAACACTGATCCATGATCATACTGATCACACAAAAACTTTCTTTTCAGGTACAATGTGCACTAGAATATTCCCTCTCATGTGCCATTCATAAGCATACACTCATGTATCTATAATAATCAATACCCATATTGTGCATTTTCTCAATCCTACTCCTACGTTTACTCCTAGTTTACTTTATGTATATTATTGCCATACCTATTATACAGGTGCTGGTCATATCATTAGAATATTATTTCAGAAATTCCATTCAAAAAGTGAAGCTTGTATAATGTATACATTCATTCCACACAGACTGATATATTTCAAGTATTTATTTCTTTTAATTTTGATGATTATAACTGACAACTAATGAAAACCCCAAATTCAGTATCTCAGAAAATTTGAATATTGTGAAAAGGTTCAATATTGAAGACACCTGGTGCCACACACTAATCAGCTAATTAACCAAAACATCTGCAAAGGCCTTTAAATGGTCTCTCAGTCTAGTTCTGTAGGCTACACAATCATGGGGAAGATGGCTGACTTGACAGCTGTCCAAAAGATGACCATTGACACCTTGCACAAGGAGGGCAAGACACAAAAGGTCATAGCTAAAGAGGCTGGCTGTTCACAGAGCTCTGTGTCCAAGCACATTAATAGAGAGGCGAAGGGAAGGAAATTATGTGGTAGAATTAGGTGTACAAGCACTAGGGATAACCGCACCCTGGAGAGGATTGTGAAACAAAACCCATTCAAAAATGTGGGGGAGATTCACAAAGAGTGGACTGCAGCTGGAGTCAGTGCTTCAAGAACCACCACGCACAGACGTATGCAAGACATGGGTTTCAGCTGTCGCATTCCTTGTGTCAAGCCACTCTTGAACTAGACACAGCGTCAGAAGCGTCTCGCCTGGGCTAAAAACAAAAAGGACTGGACTGCTGCTGAGTTATGTTCTCTGATGAAAGTACATTTTGCATTTCCTTTGGAAATCAAGGTCCCAGAGTCTGGAGAAAGAGAGGAGAGGCACAGAATCCACATTGCTTGAAGTCCAGTGTAAAGTTTCCACAGTCAGTGATGGTTTGGGGTGCCATGTCATCTGCTGGTGTTGGTCCACTGAGGTCCAAGGTCAACACAGCCATCTACCAGGAAGTTTTACAGAACATGCTTCCTGCTGCTGACCTACTTTATGGAAATGCAGATTTCATTTTCCAACAAGACTTGGCACCTGCACACAGTGCCAAAGCTACCAGTACCTGGTTTAAGGACCATGGTATCCCTGTTCTTAATTGGCCAGCAAACTCGCCTGACCTTTACCCTATGGAAAGTCTATGGGGTATTGTGAAGAGGAAGATGCAGACCCAACAATGCAGAAGAGCTGAAGGCCACTTTCAGAGCAACCTGGGCTCTCATAACACCTGAGCAGTGCCACAGACTCCATGCCACGCCGCATTGCTGCAGTAATTCAGGCAAAAGGTGCCCCAACTAAGTATTGAGTGCTGTACATGCTCATACTTTTCATTTTCATACTTTTCTGTTGGCCAACATTTCTAAAAATATTTTTTTTGTATTGGTCTTAAGTTATATTCTAATTTTCGGAGATACTGAATTTAGGATTTTCATTAGTTGTCAGTTATAATCGTCACAATTAAAATAAATAAACATTTGAAATATACTAGTCTGTGTGTAATGAATGAATATAATACACAAGTTTCACTTTTTGAATGGAATTACTGAAATAAATAAACTTTTTGATGATATTCTAATTATATGACCAGCACCTGTATTCAATGCCACTACCCATCGCCTGCTAGTTTACAGTACTCTCTTTAAATAGCTGCTGTATATTATCGATACATTGTTCTGCTATATATCTTGCTTTATATATTTTTCTTAATGTTTACTATGTACATGCTGGGTGCCATGTCACAAGAATTTGATTGTGCAGGATGACGCTGTGTTTGGTGCATTTGACAAATAAACTTGCACTTGGGATCAAATGTACACAACTGTCATTCCCCTTTTCACCACCAGAGGGTGTAACTGTGTTGTCAGGTCACAGAGGAGGGCAGAGCTTCTGTGGCCAAAGCTCTGAAACCTACCCCTCCAATATCCCAGCAGGCTCTGAAACCTACCCCTCCAATATCCCAGCAGACTCTGAAACCTACCCCTCCAATTTACCAGCAGGCTCTGAAACCTACCCCTCCAATATCCCAGCAGGCTCTGAAACCTACCCCTCCAATATCCCAGCAGGCTCTGAAACCTACCCCTCCAATATCCCAGCAGGCTCTGAAACCTACCCCTCCAATATCCCAGCAGACTCTGAAACCTACCCCTCCAATTTACCAGCAGGCTCTGAAACCTACCCCTCCAATATCCCAGCAGGCTCTGAAACCTACCCCTCCAATATCCCAGCAGGCTCTGAAACCTACCCCTCCAATATCCCAGCAGGCTCTGAAACCTACCCCTCCAATATCCCAGCAGGCTCTGAAACCTACCCCTCCAATATCCCAGCAGGCTCTGAAACCTACCCCTCCAATATCCCAGCAGATTCTGAAGCCTACCCCTCCAATACCCCAGCAGATTCTGAAGCGGACCTGCTTTCTGCTGGACTGAAGGATCCTCATTGAAGACTGGAGGATCTTTATGTCTTTATGGGAAATGAACAGTTTTGGTTCTGTTTTTTTTCTGGATTGTCAACAAACAATGTTTAAATATCAGTATGTAGCCACCTTACACCTGTCAATCACAATGAGGTTCAGGTCTCTTTTGTTCACTTGTTGGCTAACTTTTTATTTTCACAAGAGACCTTTTAATGTCAAGGTGGGTAATTTTAGATTTTAGGAGAGAAGGGGGCAGAACCATGGGACTGGTGATCCCCTTGAAGAATAACAGAAATCTAAAATGGTGTACACACACACACACACACACACAAGAAATGTGATCACTGTTTATTTGAGGTTACATAGCATGGAGAGGATGATTCATAGGCAACAATAATTAGAGCCATCTGTAATAATGACAGGATAATCTGAGATAATCTTTAATGAATTAAACTCACAACATTGTAAACACCTCAATACTTCTCATAGTGTTAATTGTTAACAGGTCAATGACACAACAGATTTGACAGACACAATCATCACTGTAATCTTCATTATGGTCACGTCTTAAAGCCTCTACGGTCCTATCACAGAATATCTGGCTACTGCTGACAGACATATTGGCCTGCCAGGAACATCTGAGGGCTCATCCAGGACAGTGTAGACCCCTGCTACATCGTTTAATCCAGTTACCATTTAAAATTGAAATGTTTCCACCTTATATTACATGCCTTAGGCACCCATATACGCTATGTCAAAATAAATATTAGTCACTCCTGTGAAGAATGAGGCCTTTGAATTAAATTTAAGCACTTTCAAATAAAATGTTACTTCCTTTCATTTCAAATTCTGTTAAAATGTTGCTTCTTGAGGGGTGTCAGCATTTTCAATTAAGTTCAAGAATGTAATCGGATTTTAAGAACAGCTCTCAACTTAATTTCAGAATGTATCAGAAATGTTTTGTTTCACAAGGAAACTACATGAAAATAGCAAGATGCCAAACACTCTACTATGACTTTGGGTTCAAACAACAATGATATTTTCTCCTGGTCTGCTTTTACCACCAATGTCCAAAGGTCAATATAGTTTGTACATATTTATATCTGTGTCTTATGGATGTGCTGAGAAGGGGACGTCTTACTGCCCAGATGTACGACTCCGAAACCCAAGTCTCAGTTCCTTTAACCCAAAAAGCCTTTATGTATTATAAAAAGACACAGTGGTCTACATATCCTTCACCTTTCTCCTTCATAAAATCTGAATATTTAGGGTTGCCTGGGACATTAAATGCTCTCTTTTACCCATATCACATCATTTCCCAGATACAGCGTGATTTAACGCCAGCTCAAATGGGAACGATCATTACATTTCTTTAACGCCTCAGTGATACAGATAGAAGAGAATCCCCAGAGAATACAATGAGATGTACTGTAAGGTCAAGGTTCAAGGGTTAAAGGCTTGCATGCAGCGGCCATTTTGAATGAACAGAACCTTTTTTAGGCTTATCAGCTGCTCAAGTGGATAAATCAGGTACATTATTGTGCCTTCATGTTTTGGTGTACTGTGTGTATTTTGGAGTGGTTGGGTGTGTGTGGGCTTTAGTGTAATTAAAGGGTCTGTGTATTTGGGGGTAGTTGTAACAAGTGTGTGTGTTTTGGCGTTGTTGAAGGGTGTGTGTCTGTTTTGGCATAGTTTTGTGCTTGTGTGTTTTTCAGGGATTTCCTCTGAAGATAACTGTCAACTTGAATGTGTTAAAGTAAAGCCCTGCTATAGATGACAGCTGTTGTGCTTCCTCCCTCAGCTGGTCGGAACCCTGTCGGCTGGCGGGGTACCAGGAGGACGGGCCAGGGAGGGGTTCTAGAGAGGGTTCCTGTTGTGTTCTAGTTGTACTCTGCCAGGACGTCGTTGAACACGTTGAGGAAGATGTGGACGTGGTATTCCTTGAACACCAGAGCAGGACGGAAACGGATGGACCTATCTCCGCATCCTCCCAACAGAACACCTGGTGCAGAGAGGAGATGGTTAGTGTTACGTTCAGTATAAGCCTAGAATAACATGTTCCAATTGAAACAGTTATGTGGTTTTCATTACTGTCAGAGATGAAACAACATGCTTCCTACCTATAACGCTCAGAGACAGTACAACCTTTGAGCAATAACAAGTTGTTCCAGTATGCAATAACAACTAGAGATAACCAAGAGGAAAAGGACATGTGTGTTATGACTACTGAACGCTGTGCTTCTAAATAAAAACGAGTCCACCCATGGAGAAGTGTGAGTGGCTGAGTTGAATCCTACTGGCAGGCTCGTTCCTGGCTCAGTTGAGATCAATGGCTCTCTCCCTTCTGCAGAAGTGTCTTCTAAAACGTCTTTCTGACTCTTGGTGTAGTTCTTTCTCATTAGACAAATTAGACTATATAGAAGTTTGGTGAACTGAACCCAACAGTTACTCATTGTCTGTGTCAGTCATTATCTGTGTGTGTCAGTCATTATCTGTGTGTGTCAGTCATTATCTGTGTGTCAGTAATTGTCTGTGTCAGTCATTATGTGTGTGTGTCACTCTGTGTGTATTACTCATTGTCTGTGTCAGTCATTATCTGTGTGTGTCAGTCATTATGTGTGTGTCAGTAATTGTCTGTGTCAGTCATTATCTGTGTGTGTGTCAGTCATTATCTGTGTGTGTCATTATCTGTGTGTGTCAGTAATTGTCTGTGTCAGTCATTATCTGTGTGTGTCACTCATTGTGTGTGTTACTCATTGTCTGTGTCAGTCATTATCTGTGTGTGTCAGTCATTATCTCTGTGTGTCAGTAATTGTCTGTGTCAGTCATTATCTGTGTGTGTTACTCATTGTGTGTGTCAGTCATTATCTGTGTGTGTCACTCATTGTGTCTGTCAGTCATTGTCTGTGTTTGCCAGTCAGTGTGTGTGTCAGTCATTGCGTGTGTCACTCATTGTGTGTGTCACTCATTGTGTGTGTCAGTCAGTGTGTCTGTGTGTGTGTCTGTCTCTCACCCTTGTCCCGGGCTTTGATGAGGATGCTGTTGCGTGTGGCTTCATCACGGATGTCTACGGCACAGAATGTCCCCACTCCCCTCGCACTGCTCAACAGGTTAGGGTACTGGGCCTAAGGGTCAGGGGTCAGATGTTAGAACAACAGGTTAGGGTACTGGGCCTAGGGGTCAGGGGTCAGATGTTAGAACAACAGGTTAGGGTACTGGGCCTAGGGGTCAGATGTTAGAACAACAGGTTAGGGTACTGGGCCTAGGGGTCGGATGTTAGAACAACAGGTTAGGGTACTGGGCATGGGGGGGCAGGTGTTAGAACACACACAACTGTGGCTGTTAGAGTCCCTGTCTAAATACATGTAGTTATTAGAGTCCCTGTCTAAATACATGTAGTTATTAGAGTCCCTGTCTAAATACATGTAGTTGGTAGAGTCCCTGTCTAAATACATGTAGTTATTAGAGTCCCTGTCTAAATACCTGTAGTTGGTAGAGTCCCTGTCTAAATACCTGTAGTTGGTAGAGTCCCTTTCTAAATACATGTAGTTGGTAGAGTCCCTGTCTAAATACATGTAGTTGGTAGAGTCCCTGTCTAAATACCTGTAGTTATTAGAGTCCCTGTCTAAATACCTGTAGTTGGTAGAGTCCCTGTCTAAATACCTGTAGTTGGTAGAGTCCCTGTCTAAATACCTGTAGTTGGTAGAGTCCCTGTCTAAATACATGTAGTTGGTAGAGTCCCTGTCTAAATACTTGTAGTTATTAGAGTCCCTGTCTAAATACCTGTAGTTGGTAGAGTCCTTGTCTAAATACATGTAGTTGGTAGAGTCCCTGTCTAAATACCTGTAGTTGGTAGAGTCCCTGTCTAAATACATGTAGTTGGTAGAGTCCCTGTCTAAATACCTGTAGTTGGTAGAGTCCCTGTCTAAATACCTGTAGTTATTAGAGTCCCTGTCTAAATACCTGTAGTTATTAGAGTCCCTGTCTAAATACCTGTAGTTGGTAGAGTCCCTGTCTAAATACCTGTAGTTGGTAGAGTCCCTGTCTAAATACATGTAGTTGGTAGAGTCCCTGTCTAAATACCTGTAGTTATTAGAGTCCCTGTCTAAATACCTGTAGTTGGTAGAGTCCCTGTCTAAATACCTGTAGTTGGTAGAGTCCCTTTCTAAATACATGTAGTTGGTAGAGTCCCTGTCTAAATACATGTAGTTGGTAGAGTCCCTGTCTAAATACCTGTAGTTATTAGAGTCCCTGTCTAAATACCTGTAGTTGGTAGAGTCCCTGTCTAAATACCTGTAGTTGGTAGAGTCCCTGTCTAAATACCTGTAGTTGGTAGAGTCCCTGTCTAAATACATGTAGTTGGTAGAGTCCTTGTCTAAATACATGTAGTTGGTAGAGTCCCTGTCTAAATACCTGTAGTTGGTAGAGTCCCTGTCTAAATACATGTAGTTGGTAGAGTCCCTGTCTAAATACCTGTAGTTGGTAGAGTCCCTGTCTAAATACCTGTAGTTATTAGAGTCCCTGTCTAAATACCTGTAGTTGGTAGAGTCCCTGTCTAAATACCTGTAGTTGGTAGAGTCCCTGTCTAAATACATGTAGTTGGTAGAGTCCCTGTCTAAATACCTGTAGTTATTAGAGTCCCTGTCTAAATACCTGTAGTTGGTAGAGTCCTTGTCTAAATACCTGTAGTTGGTAGAGTCCCTGTCTAAATACCTGTAGTTGGTAGAGTCCCTGTCTAAATACATGTAGTTGGTAGAGTCCCTGTCTAAATACCTGTAGTTGGTAGAGTCCCTGTCTAAATACCTGTAGTTGGTAGAGTCCCTGTCTAAATACCTGTAGTTGGTAGAGTCCCTGCAGCAGAGCCTTCCCAGATCGTGACACCTCCTCTAGAAGGTTCTCTCTGCGAATCACGTTCAGAACCTCTGCAAGTAACAGGTTCTTCGACGGGTCACCCATCCATGTGTTGAAGATACGGTAGGGCTGAGAGGAACACACATTATACGCTCTGTTAATGGTATATATACATAATAAATGGCGTGTACACAATGTGTGTGCGTTGCGTGTGTCTCAGTGTGTGTGCAGAGGGTTCTGCGTACCTTGTCTGCCTGGAACTCGTCTTTATGGTAGAACCCTCCAGTGAGCATCTTCTTGCTGAAGGAGACGATGTCAGCAGGGTCCTCCATCCCCCAGTGCTCATGAGCCCAGAACTTCCCTGTGGCGCCACAACCCGTTTGGACCTCATCCACATGGAAGGCACAGCCATGCTGGGGGGGGGGGGGGGGGCAATATTGGTTTGTCTCTTTGATTTATTGATTACTGTTAAATTATTGTCAAACTGATTTGAGAGTCATACACCAGTTGTCTTCTAGCGTTGATCCTATCTCACCCTAGTTAATATATTCCGGCTCTAGCCTGCCTTTTGTACCCCCCCCCCTCCACCTTGTGTGCGATGTTCCGTAGTTTCCTGAAGAAGTCTGGTGAGGCGTGATTGTCTCCACCTTCAGCCTGGATGGGTTCAATGATGATCCCAGCCACCGGCCGGCCCTTCTGACGCCACTGTACTATCAGGTCCTCCACCTAGGACATACAGAGGGTTAACATCCACACCTCCTCCCTCCCCTACACACACACACACACACACACACACACCTCCTCCCTCCACTACACACACCTCCTTCCCGACACAAACACACCCTTCCCGAAACACACACCTCCTCTAGGCAGCGAGCCTCTTCTTGTGCATTCTCCCTGGTGAACTCTTCTAGAGGATACTTCAGTTTAGGGAAAGGGGCGATCGGCCAATCAAATGATGGCACGTCCAGCTTGTGGATGGCTTTGGAGTGCGTTGTTGCTAGGCAACCTGAAAACCGATAAGACATCATAAATCGTTACGTTGTTCTTAGTGGGTCAGGAAAAGGCCTTTCCATTATCCTAATCTAGATAGAAATGTCCTCTACATCAGTGTGATAATGGTGTCACGGTAGATAAACATCACATCTCTGTATCAGTGTGATAATGGTGTCACGGTAGATAAACATCACATCTCTGTATCAGTGTGATAATGGTGTCACGGTAGATAGACATCACATCTCTGTATCAGTGTGATAATGGTGTCACGGTAGATAAACATCACATCTCTGTATCAGTGTGATAATGGTGTCACGGTAGATAAACATCACATCTCTGTATCAGTGTGATAATGGTGTCACGGTAGATAGACATCACATCTCTGTATCAGTGTGATAACGGTGTCACGGTAGATAAACATCACATCTCTGTATCAGTGTGATAATGGTGTCACGGTAGATAAACATCACATCTCTGTATCAGTGTGATAATGGTGTCACGGTAGATAGACATCACATCTCTGTATCAGTGTGATAATGGTGTCACGGTAGATAGACATCACATCTCTGTATCAGTGTGATAATGGTGTCACGGTAGATAGACATCACATCTCTGTATCAGTGTGATAATGGTGTCACGGTAGATAGACATCACATCTCTGTATCAGTGTGATAATGGTGTCACGGTAGATAAACATCACATCTCTGTATCAGTGTGATAATGGTGTCACAGGATAGACCACTCCTTTTTAATTCTCATGTGTTTCTATTGATGTCTCCATTGTAGCCTGTGCTTTTGTAAACTCCAACTTTTCTGGAACATTCTAAATCCTGACTGACCCATAGTCCGCCCGTGAAATCCACCCATGAATGACAGGATGCTGAGGTTTGGACAGCCAGGGCTCTGAGAGAGTTTAAAACAATAATAAAAAAACATGATATATATATTTATATATATATATTTGGCATAACAATAATGTTTATTTTTGTTGTTGTTGATAAAAGCAATTTGACCCACCTGGTTGATCATACATGATCTGATGTCCTCTTCAGAAGGGTTGTTATGGCCCCTCTCCTTATTCTGAGACAGACAGTTTATATATTATGTAAATATACACCAATCAGCCATAACATTATGACCACCTGCCTATTATATACACCAATCAGCCATAACATTATGACCACCTGCCTATTATATACATCAATCAGCCATAACATTATGACCACCTGCCTATTATATACACCAATCAGCCATAACATTATGACCACCTGCCTATTATATACACCAATCAGCCATAACATTGACCACCTGCCTATTATATACACCAATCAGCCATAACATTATGACCACCTGCCTATTATATACATCAATCAGCCATAACATTATGACCACCTGCCTATTATATACACCAATCAGCCATAACATTATGACCACCTGCCTATTATATACATCAATCAGCCATAACATTATGACCACCTGCCTATTATATACATCAATCAGCCATAACATTATGACCACCTGCCTATTATATACACCAATCAGCCATAACATTATGACCACCTGCCTATTATATACATCAATCAGCCATAACATTATCACCACCTGCCTATTATATACACCAATCAGCCATAACATTATGACCACCTGCCTATTATATACATCAATCAGCCATAACATTATGACCACCTGCCTATTATATACACCAATCAGCCATAACATTATGACCACCTGCCTATTATATACACCAATCAGCCATAACATTATGACCACCTGCCTATTATTATATAGGTCCCCCTTTTGCCGCCAAAACAGCCCTGACCTGTCGAGGCATGGACTACCCTAGACCTCTGAAGGTGTGCTGTGATATCTGGTACCAAGATGTTGGCAGTAGATCCTTTAGTTCCTGTAAGTTGTGAGGTGGGGCCTCCATGGATCGGACTTGTTTGTCCAGAACATCCCACAGATGCTCGATTGGATTGAAATATGGGGAATGTGGAAGCCAAGTCAACACCTAGAACTTGTTGATGTGTTCCTCAAACCATTCCGGAACCATTTTTGCTTTGTGGCAGGGCGCTTAAAGAGACCAATGCCATCAAGGAATACCGTTGCCATGAAAGGGTGTACATGGACATTAACAATGCTTAGGTAGGTGGTACGTGTCAAAGTAACATCCACATGAATGGCAGGATCCAAAGTTTCCCAGCAGAACATTGCCTAAACCATCACAATGCCTCCGCCGGCTTGCCTCCTTCCCATAGTGCATCCTGGTGCCATGTGTTCTCCAGGTAAGCCACACACACGCACCCAGCCATCCACGTGATGTAACAGAAAACGTGATTCATCAGACCAGGCCACCTTCTTCCATTGGTCCATAGTCCAGTTCTGATGCTCACGTGCCCATTGTAGGTGCTTTCGGCAGTGGACAGGGGTCAGCATGGGCACCCTGACTGGTCTGCGGCTACACAGGTGTTCTGACACCTATCAGTACCAGTATTAACTTTTTCAGCAATTTGTCCTGTTTCCGGTTCACCGTTCACCTCTTTTCCTTCCTTGGACCACTTTTGATAGGTACTGACCCCTGCAGACCGGGAACACCCCACAAGGGCTGCAGTTTTGGAGATGCTCTGACCCAGTCGTCTAGCCGTCACAATTTGGTCAAAGTCTCTCAGATCCTTACGCTTGCCCATTTTTCCTGTTTCAACTTTGAGGACAGAATGTTCACTTGCTGCCTAGTATATCCTACCATGATAACGAGATTATCAGTGTTATTCACTTCACCTGTCAGTGGTCATAATGTTATGGCTGATGGGTGTATCGGTGTTATTCACTATCATTACTGTATATATGAATGTTTAATACTCACTCTATACCAGATGAACATGGATTTAAATGCATTCTCATTTGAACAGGATCCACATGCCATAGTCTGAGCACGACTCATTCCCGAAGGAGATACCTGGAAAGAGCAGGGAGAGAAGGAGGTATAAGAGAGGGAGAAGAGGTGGAGAGGAGGAGAAGAAGAGGGGGAGAGTAGGAGAAGAGGGGGAGAGTAGGAGGAGAAGAGGGGGAGAAGAGGAGGAGAAAAGTGGGATAGGAGGAGGAGAAGAGGGAAATGGAGAAAGTGGAGTAGGAGGGGGTAAAGAAGGGGAAAAATTAGGAGGAGTGGGAAGAGGAGGAGGAAAAGGGGAAATAGGATGAGAAGAGGGATGGGAATGTGGAGAGCAGGAGGAGGAGGAGGTGGGTTAACTTACAGGTGTAACATGAAAACACCTTCAGCATTTTATTCACTTTTTCAAAAGCTTTTCAAAGCGTATGCAAAGTGCGGTTGTGTGTGGGGCACTCACAGAGAGGAGGCTTTCTGCCAGCTTCTCTGGGAAGTTCTCTGGTGGCAGGATCCCAAGAGCTGGTCTGTTAACAAATGCACTCTGAGAGAGAAGAGACGGCAGACAGGAGAATCAGCTAAATCCAACCACTTCTGAGTGAAATGTATGTAATGTTACGGTCTCACAATAGTTGCCTAAACATGTTTGCTTTGGCATCAGTGGAAACCATCCAAGCCAATAAAGCACTGGATTAATTTAACTGAGAAAAAGAAAGGGAGACTTTGCTTTCACATCCGGGTCTTTGTTATTCATGCTAATGAAGTTGAATCTGAAAGACTTTGCCATGAGAATCATGGTGAACAAGTAAAACTGCCAAATAAACAGAAAACTGATTGTCAACATAAATCACTGCTGATTAGTTTCTTCACTGCTGAAGCACTTTCAAACAGCAGAAACAAGAGGCTGCGGGGTGATGCCGCAAGTACGTTATGCCTCGCAGAAACTGGTACGCCTGTCCAAAGTAAATCTACAATAAAATGTAATAGAAATAATAAAACAGCTGAAATGTGTAATACAGTCAGACAACCTAATACACAAAGAAAAAAAACGTTCACGACTTTCACAAATCAAAACTCAAGACAGCATCGTCCAGTGCACTACACAGGAAACAAACAAATGGACAAACGCAGACAAACAAGCTCATTGTTTTGAATGCAAGGTGGAATTTACCTACCATATTGTTAGGGTTGGAAAGCACTTTCATGAGCGAGGGATGGCTATATCCTGGGAGGGAAAAAGAGACACAGATCACCACATGCAGCTGTTATCACCTCATTATAACCACTTCAACCCACTGAGCAGAATACATGTGGAGCGATCAGCGACCCAGGAGACATTAGACACATCTACAAGTCAAACTGAATCTAGAACTACTAAAGACAGAATGTGTTTTCATGTTATTGTGTACAGCTTTATAAAGATCTGTCAATACATAAATATTGACTTTTATCAGCCTCACATGAAGATCTGTAGAGCAGTTCCGCTTTCCTCCACTAGGGAGCAGCGTGGGACCCTAATAGACAGTTCAGTCAGTCACATTATCCTAATGTCCTATTTCCCAGCAGGCCCGGGTTCAAATACTTTCCAGTATATTAAGCATCTGCTTACGTCTGCCAAGAGAGCCAGATGGAACTGTAGTGTTAGCCAGGAAAGCTCATCGAAGCACAGAACATTTTATTTGAAATAATTTGAAGAAGTATTTGACCTCAGTTCAGCTGTCTGTCTGTGTGTGTGTCTCTGTCAGTGTGTCTGTGTCTTTCTGTCTGTCGGTCTTTCAGTCTGTGTGTGTATATATGTGTCATTGCTTCCCAGTCTGTGTGTATGTGTATCTGTGCATGTGTGTGTGTGTCTGTGTGTGTATATATGTGTCATTGCTTCCCAGTCTGTGTGTGTGTGTATTTGTGCGTGCGTGTGTATGTATTTGTGCATATCTGTGTGTATACATGTATCTGTGCGTCTGTGGGGGGGGGGGGGGGGGGTTGTGAGAGTGGCTAATAACTTGATGAATCATTGAGCTGTCTCCATGCAGTCTGTTAGAGGAAGGTAATTGGATGACATTCATAATAAATTCTGACACACCACAACCTCTTCACTGGCATCTGGCCTCTGTGTGTGTGTGTATTTGTGCCTGTGTGTGTATAGTTGTGTGTGTGTGTGTGTGTGTATTTGTGCCTTTGTGTGTGTATTTGTGCCTGTGTGTGTATAGTTGTGTGTGTGTGTGTTTGTATGAAACCTCTTAGTGAGGTGTCGACAAGTTGTCACAGTCACTTTACATCGTAAAATGCTTCTGGCAACCCTAGCAACAAGGGCTTCGTGTTACCATGGCAGCACTGGAGAGAATAGATAACTGTCCTACTGATATCCTCACTTCCCCTAACCTCATCTGTAGAGGGTAATGTTTCTCAGTACCCCAACCTCATCTGTAGAGGGTAATGTTTCTCAGTACCCCAACCTCATCTGTAGAGGGTAATGTTTCTCACTACCCCTAACCTCATCTGTAGAGGGTAATGTTTCTCAGTACCCCAACCTCAACTGTAGAGGGTAATGTTTCTCAGTACCCCAACCTCATCTGTAGAGGGTAATGTTTCTCACTACCCCTAACCTCAACTGTAGAGGGTATTGTTTCTCACTACCCCTAACCTCAACTGTAGTGGGTAATGTTTCTCACTACCCCCAACCTCATCTGTAGAGGGTAATGTTTCTCAGTACCCCAACCTCATCTGTAGAGAGTAATGTTTCTTTCACTTTGATATGTTTAGTTGATCAGTGGCATAAACTCACTATTAAATCCAATATGATTTCATGTTATAACACAATAAGTATGTTAATATGCCCCTTTTTATTTGTTTATGATGACTGGGATCTGACCACATTTAACCAGGACACTGGGGTTAACAACCCTACTCTTATGATGACTGGGATCTGACCACATTTAACCAGGACACTGGGGTTAACAACCCTACTCTTATGATGACTGGGATCTGACCACATTTAACCAGGACACTGGGGTTAACAACCCTACTCTTATGATGACTGGGATCTGACCACATTTAACCAGGACACTGGGGTTTACAACCCTACTCTTATGATGACTGGGATCTGACCACATTTAACCAGGACACTGGGGTTTACAACCCTACTCTTATGTTGACTGGGATCTGACCACATTTAACCAGGACACTGGGGTTTACAACCCTACTCTTATGATGACTGGGATCTGACCACATTTAACCAGGACACTGGGGTTTACAACCCTACTCTTATGATGACTGGGATCTGACCACATTTAACCAGGACACTGGGGTTAACAACCCTACTCTTATGATGACTGGGATCTGACCACATTTAACCAGGACACTGGGGTTTACAACCCTACTCTTATGATGACTGGGATCTGACCACATTTAACCAGGACACTGGGGTTAACAACCCTACTCTTATGATGACTGGGATCTGACCACATTTAACCAGGACACTGGGGTTAACAACCCTACTCTTATGATGACTGGGATCTGACCACATTTAACCAGGACACTGGGGTTTACAACCCTACTCTTATGATGACTGGGATCTGACCACATTTAACCAGGACACTGGGGTTAACAACCCTACTCTTATGATGACTGGGATCTGACCACATTTAACCAGGACACTGGGGTTTACAACCCTACTCTTATGATGACTGGGATCTGACCACATTTAACCAGGACACTGGGGTTTACAACCCTACTCTTATGATGACTGGGATCTGACCACATTTAACCAGGACACTGGGGTTTACAACCCTACTCTTATGATGACTGGGATCTGACCACATTTAACCAGGACACTGGGGTTTACAACCCTACTCTTATGATGACTGGGATCTGACCACATTTAACCAGGACACTGGGGTTTACAACCCTACTCTTATGATGACTGGGATCTGACCACATTTAACCAGGACACTGGGGTTAACAACCCTACTCTTATGATGACTGGGATCTGACCACATTTAACCAGGACACTGGGGTTTACAACCCTACTCTTATGATGACTGGGATCTGACCACATTAAGCCAGGACACTGGGGTTAACAACCCTACTCTTATGATGACTGGGATCTGACCACATTTAGCCAGGACACTCGTTTCTTAGGACTTGAGCTGAAGGACAGAGGGCAGTGCCAATCTGATACTACGGAAATAATTCAGAAAAGAGCAATTTATCTGCACCAAGCCGCTTCATAGTTAACTAATAAACACTCCACCTGACCTCAGACACCTGCCAACAATGTAATCATTAACTCAACCGTATTAGAGGAGATCTGTGTACTAACCAATAGGGATGGAGGAGATCTGTGTACTAACCAATAGGGATGGAGGATATCTGTGTACTAACCAATAAGGATGGAGGAGATCTGTGTACTAACCAATAGGGATGGAGGATATCTGTGTACTAACCAATAAGGATGGAGGAGATCTGTGTACTAACCAATAGGGATAGAGGAGTTCTGTGTACAAACCAATAAGGATAGAGGAGATCTGTGTACTAACCAATAAGGATAGAGGAGATCTGTGTACTAACCAATAGGGATAGAGGAGATTTGTGTGTACACGTCCAACATGCGGTTTCCGTCCACATCGACCAGGTAGTTCCCTCTGCTCTCCTCATAGTTACAGAAAAAATTGATTGCTCCCACGTTCTGTAGAGGGAGACAGGGTAAGTTTGTGTGTGTCTGTGTCTGGAATATGAGATTTCTCTAAGCACCATTTCTTTTCAAAGGAAGTTCTTATGTAACAACAAAGGAAGTGTCTCAGTCAGTAAAATGAAGTGACACACACACAAACACACACACACAAAAACCTCCCCCGTAAAGACAGACTCAGACACAGCAGGCGGACTAGAAAGATGGAGGAACCAGAAGCATCCGTTTATCTGGCTTTAGAGGGGCAAATGGCTTTACCTCAGATAACCAGAGGATTCTGTTTTTTCCAACCTTACTGAAGGTGGAGGGAGAAATGCAAAGACAGAGACAAAGAGACAGAAAGAAAACTAGTAGGGTGAGAGAGAAGGATCAGAAACCAGAATGTTAGGTAGGTGAGAGACAAGGACAGAGGAGGAGTTATCATTGTAACATAATTACTTCCTGTTATCTCAGTCAGAGAAAGGCTAATGTAATCATCATGTCATTCACTGATGAAAACAGGCTGTGTGTGTTCTGTTTGTGTGTGTGTGTGTTCTGTTTGTTTGTGTGTGTGTGTTCGTGTTCTGTTTGTGTGTATATAGTGTATATATATATATATATATGTCTGTGGTGTGCAAGTACTCATGCAAGCTTGTACATTTTTCCCCCATCATCAAATAATCTACTTGTGCACGCACGCACGCACGCACGCACGCACGCACGCACACACACGATCACAACGTACCTGCATTTCTCCCAACTGTTTGGCCAGCTCCTGAGGAGGGAGACACAGAGTTATCTCAGGGTGGTTTCTGGACATCATGTGTCTGAGGGTGTGGGTTTAGTCCACTGTGTTCCCACGTGTCTGAGGGTGTGGGTTTAGTCCACTGTGTTCCCATGTGTCTGAGAGTGTGGGTTTAGTCCACTGTGTTCCCACGTGTCTGAGGGTGTGGGTTTAGTCCACTGTGTTCCCACGTGTCTGAGGGTGTGGGTTTAGTCCACTGTGTTCCCATGTGTCTGAGGGTGTGGGTTTAGTCCACTGTGTTCCCACGTGTCTGAGGGTGTGGGTTTAGTCCACTGTGTTCCCACGTGTCTGAGGGTGTGGGTTTAGTCCACTGTGTTCCCACGTGTCTGAGGGTGTGGGTTTAGTCCACTGTGTTCCCACGTGTCTGAGGGTGTGGGTTTAGTCCACTGTGTTCCCACGTGTCTGAGGGTGTGGGTTTAGTCCACTGTGTTCCCACGTGTCTGAGGGTGTGGGTTTAGTCCACTGTGTTCCCACGTGTCTGAGGGTGTGGGTTTAGTCCACTGTGTTCCCACGTGTCTGAGGGTGTGGGTTTAGTCCACTGTGTTCCCACGTGTCTGAGGGTGTGGGTTTAGTCCACTGTGTTCCCATGTGTCTGAGGGTGTGGGTTTAGTCCACTGTGTTCCCTTTGCTAGGTCACAATAACACATTTTAACAGATGACAACTGTGCTGCCCATTCATTAAGCCATTACTGACACGAGGGAAAGCCGAGCCAGCACCGGGAAAACTGTGTGTGTGGCATGGTTGTGTGGGTTGTGTGTGGAGTGTGTTTAGTACCTTGGAGCGGGGTCCGGGGACCTCTGTCTTCATGGAGGGCCCATCGTATTCAAACTCCACCTGAGTCTTAGGAGCTGCTTTACTCGCAAACCTGCAGCCTGGCGATTAATTGACAGGGTTCAGACAATGACACAATGCTGACCAGGTCAAACATAGACCCACACGTCAGGCTGAACCACAAACATGACTGTGATAAGCCTGTTACAAGGCTATGTCATAAAGCCTTGTTATAAGGCTATGTCACATAGCTATGTCATTAGGGTATGTCAGATAGCCTTGTTATAAGGCTCTGTCACAAAGCTATGTCATTAGGGTATGTCAGATAGCCTTGTTATAAGGCTCTGTCACAAAGCTATGTCATTAGGGTATGTCAGATAGCCTTGGTATAAGGCTATGTTACAAAGCTATGTCATAAAGCCTTGTTATAAGGATATGTCATAAAGCCTTGTCATACTGCAAAGGAATAAATGTATGCAAGTGGTGCTAATTAAGTTCCTATAAAATGTTTACCCCTCCCAAAAAAAAGTTGGTTGTGTGAGCTACAGGACTTCTCTTGCTCCATTCATTCAACCTGACCAGTGCCCCAGTCTCTGATGGTGAGAAGCATTCCCATAACATGATGCTCCCACCCCAATGCTTAACAGCAGGGAGGCTGCTTATTTAATTTTGAATTTGTCTCTAGACCAAATAATAACCACCAGACTTGTTGCCACATGACTTCAAAATCTCCAGTGAGTTTAGTTAACATTCAAGATGACCTTTCATGAGTAAGACTTCCTTTGCTGCCATTTTACCTTGCAGGCCACATTTGTGGAGTTGGGATATTGTTGTCACATGCAGACTTTGACACAGTTACAGGCTTTTATATCCATGAATGATCAAAGTTTCCATTGGCCTCTTGATAGCCTTTCTGATCAGTGTCCTACTTGCTCAGTCATCTAGTTTGGCAGGACGTCTTGGTCTAGGGAAGGCTGTGGTGGTGCCATACATTTTAGTAATCGACTTGACCGTGTTGCAAGAGATATTAAAGGATTTTGAAATGTGTTTGTACCCAACCCTTGATCTGTGTCTTCAAGCTTTGTCCCTTAGCACTTTGGTGGTCATGACTGAGCTGCACATAACCATACGTGACTTTATAATATTTTATGAAGGGTGACGTGTGTTGAGTGACGTGCAATGGGTGACGTGTGGTGGGTGGTGTGTGGTGGGTGGTGTGTGGCGAGTGCTAGATGGTGTGTGCTAGGTGCCATGTGCTAGGTGGTGTGTGCTAGGTGCTGTGTGCTAGGTGCCATGTGCTAGGTGGTGTGTGGTGTGTGCTAGGTGCCATGTGGTGGGTGGCGTGTGCTAGGGGGTGTGGTGTGTGCTAGGGGGTGTGGCGTGTGCTAGGGGGTGTGGCGTGTGCTAGGGGGTGTGGCGTGTGCTAGGGGGTGTGGCGTGTGCTAGGGGGTGTGGCATGTGTTCATTTTAACTTCACAGTACAAGTGACATGTAGGATCTGATATACCATCCTAAGACACCCTAAGAGAGCTGGGTCAATATTTCTATCTGTGTGTGTGTGTGTGTGTGTGTGTGTGTGTGTACGTGTATGTGTGTATGTGTGTATGTGTGTATGTGTCTGTCAGTCTTTTTTTTTTTGCACAGAAAACTCTAAAGAGCACTCATAAAGAGCCAAACTGGATGGAACTGGATATGAGTAGTAGATAATTAACAAACTAGTGACCCTGAAGCTCAGCACAGTTCATTACAGACCACAAGACGTGACCAGGTTAAACTAGCTGGTTCCAGAATGTTCCATTGTTCCACAGTGGACAAACATGAATGTGCTAAAACTAGAGAGGCTGCAATGTTCAAGCAGGCCTACCAACTGCTGGGTGATTGATTTGCAATGTCAAAGACTAACTAGCGGACTACATCAAAATGTCCACTCAGACTCCTGATGACCCCAGTTTGATTGTCCACCGCTAGAAACACAGTGCTGTGGTGTCCTGAACATCCTTTAGTAAACAGGGTCTGCTTGGTGTCAGGTTGGATTAAAATCAACAAGATCATGTAGGGTGAGACACCTTCTGGCACGGAGGGAAAATGGAAACCATGGAAAAAAAGATAAAATTGCAGAAGTTGGTACAGGTGTTGTAGGATAAATGGTAGGAAAAACTGATTGGAGAAGTCCTTTGATATGGCCCTTATTTGGAAAAGTCCCTTAAAACGGTTCAGATTTGAAATCCTTTGATACGGTTTTGGAGAAATACCTTGATTGATGAATCTCTCATAAGGTGAATAAAATGACCGTACAACGTTTTATCTAAAATAATCAACAATGGTTACTTTACTGAACCCTTTGAACTATCAAGAGGTGTAAGACAAGTTCGTCCTTTATCACCATACTTACTTATTATAGCATTTGAATTGCTAGCAATGAAAATAATAGTTGATGATAACACTGAGGAGCTAAAGATTAAGGCTTTTGAAATAAATGTCTCAACGTAAGATGATGACTCAGGTTTTCGTTTGTCCCCAATAGTCAATAGTCAATAGTCTTATACTATGTTACAAATCAGAGCGCTGAAAGTGAAAGTTGTGCTATGCAATGATCAAAGGGAACATTTTCATCCATCCCCATTCAGACGAGAGAAAAAACATTTGAGGTAGAACAACCTGTAACTCCAGATATGTTTTATATTGTCTTATGTGCCCTTGTCATTTTTCTTGAATTGATGGATGTCCCATATAGTGGCAGAAATATGGAGACTACTTCTCCAAAGAGAGACATATTGGATGACTGGACCACTCTAGCCCCAACAGGTCCCAATGAGAAATGTTAATTGTCTTGCTTTTTGTCGGCCATAAAATATGTAATCTTGCATAACCTTTTGACATTAGACTGGCATTATAGCACCTTTGTATTGTAATGTGATCTTGTGGCTTTTTTTACTTGTTTATATGTAATTATGCAGTCGTATATGTGTTTACATACACATGTATGGAGTTGTATGTACACACTGTCATTAGACACAGACAGCTAACAGGTGTGTATGGACAGTATGTACACGTACTGTGCAAAAGTATAATCAAGTAACTGCAGCCCTGTGGTAATACTAAGACCAAAAGTGAATCAGAAATAAAGGATTTATTAAGGGAGGTTGCCATCAATTGAAAAGAAAAGTAGTACGTTTCATCACAAATGAAAAGCTTTGGCGGTTACATAAACCTCAAGATATATGGGAACAGATCATCGACATACCTATAATATTTACATATAACACCAACTGACTCCCAACCATGTCATTTAATTGCAAGCTATTATGTAGAATACTTGCTACTGTCCAATGGTGTCTC
The DNA here is from genome assembly GCF_011004845.1 of Esox lucius. Lineage (NCBI taxonomy): Eukaryota > Metazoa > Chordata > Actinopteri > Esociformes > Esocidae > Esox > Esox lucius. The sequence goes on from NC_047579.1 coordinate 53,327,069, forward strand.
TGACTCAGGTATTGTTCTAGTTAAGCTGTTGTCCTGAGATTGTTTTGTCTGGTCTTCTGTATAACCGTGTCTCGTGATGTTCTGACTGTGGGATCAGAGCAAAGACAGTCGCACAGATTTATATTTAGGAAAGATGTGTTCAGCAGGTTCATCAAGATTAAGGAAGCTTAAGTAAAATAGCTGTCCTCTTATTCATCTGTCCCAGTGTGTTTACACTGGGACAGATCTGCTGGGTGTGTGTCTGTCTGTGTGCGTGCGTGCGTGTTTGTGTGCGTGCGTGCGTGTGCGTGGTACCTGGTGCACTGAGTCGGAGGTTGTACTGTAGGGAAAGGGCCAGCTGTCGACTGAGCAGGGAGGACGCCATGACTCACAAAGGGATGGAGAGTCTTCAACACCCACCTTCACGTCACCTGACAGAGACAGGGAGAGAAAGACTGTCAGGCAAAATCAGAAAAGGAGACAGGGAGAGAAAGACTGTCAGGTAAAATCAGAAAAGGAGACAGGGAGAGAAAGACTGTCAGGTAAAATCAAAAAGGAGACAGGGAGAGAAAGACTGTCAGGCAAAATCAAAAAAGGAGACAGGGAGAGAAATACTCAGGTAAAATCAAAAAGGAGGCAGGGAGAGAAAGACTGTCAGGTAAAATCAAAAAAGGAGACAAGGAGAGAAATACTCAGGTAAAATCAAAAAGGAGACAGGGAGAGAAAGACTGTCAGGTATAATCAAAAAAGGAGACAAGGAGAGAAATACTCAGGTAAAATCAAAAAGGAGACAGGGAGAGAAAGACTGTCAGGTATAATCAAAAAAGGAGACAAGGAGAGAAATACTCAGGTAAAATCAAAAAGGAGACAGGGAGAGAAAGACTGTCATGTATAATCAAAAAGGAGACAGGGAGAGAAAGACTGAGAAGTATAAACACCACATAGATGCATATTTCCCGGGTGTTTTATTACAGGCTTACTATAATGTAGTCACGGGAGGTTTTAGCCAGCAAAGTTTCCGTCTATATGGAACAATACATAATGCGTACTTCGCTTCGCCTGTGAGGAGATACGAACTTGGGACCTATAGTTTACAAGTCAGCTTCTCTAACCACTAAGCTCCTCCCCTCCGGCAACACCACCCCCCCCCCCCTCTGACAACACCACCACCACCACCACCATCCGGCAACAACACCACCCCCACTCCCTCCGGCAATACCCCCCCCCCCTCCTCCCCTCCGGCAACACCACCCCCACTCCCTCCGGCAACACCCCCCCCCCCCTCCGGCAACACCACCCCCCCTCCCCTCCGACAACACCACCACCCCCCTCCGGCAACACCACCCCCCCCTCCCCTCCGACAATACCACCACCACCATCCGGCAACAACACCACCCCCCTCCGGCAACAACACCACCCCCCTCCCCTCCGACAATACCACCACCACCATCCGGCAACAACACCACCCCCCTCCGGCAACAACACCACCCCCCTCCGGCGGCAACACCACCACCACCACCACCACCACCCTCCGGCAACACCACCACCCCCCCTCCGGCAACACCACCACCACCATCCTCCGGCAACACCACCACCCCCCCTCCGGCAACACCACCACCCCCCCTCCGGCAACACCACCACCCCCCCTCCGGCAACACCACCACCACCACCACCCTCCGGCAACACCACCACCCCCCCTCCGGCAACACCACCCCCCCCCCTCCCCTCCGACAATCATTTAAAACCCTGATAAAGGTTTTAAATGATATACGGCTGAATACTGATTCTGATAAAATAACAGTTCTGGTTCTATTCATCTCAGTGCAGCATTTGACACTGTAGATCATTGCAAGGGTATTTATATAGCACAATTCATACATCAAATATATGACAGTACAATAACATAAAAACAAATACTCAAATGAAAACATAATAATAATATTCTTTTAAATACAATAAGAAAACATATAATGATTAAAAATGGGATAAAAATATAGGAAGCTATAAGGCTAAAGATTGTGGTTAAGTTGGGTAGAAAATTGGGTAGGACTCTCCGGGACAGTCCTTGATTGGTTCAGATCTTATCTATCAATCAATCAAATGTATTTATAAAGCCATTTTTACAACAGCAGTTGTGCTTTACAAAGACACCCGGCCTTAAACCCCAAGGAGGAGAAAAACTCCCTAATAAGGCTGAATTCTAGGAAGAAACCTAGAGAGGACCCAGGCTCAGAGGGGTGACCAGTCCTCTTCTGGCTGTGCCGGGTGAGATATTAAGATAATAATAAATACATTTCTCTGGGCTAAATCCAGAGTCTATTTGATTTTAGACTAGGTCAGAAGTATGACCAGGTGGACAAGGACAGGGACAGCAACGGGCCCCCCAAACCAGGTAATCCGCAGGTGTGAACCAGGACCTCATGTCCTCCTAAAATTTAAAACTGCAGGAGGCTGAGAAAAGTTAGAAAGTGCATTCCTCATATCCCCCAGCACCATAATATAGCAGCGTAACACTTTGGAACTGAGATGGGGGGGTCCGGCGACACTGTGGCCCTACCCGGTGAAGCCCCTGGACAGGGCCCAACAGGCAGGAAATCAATCCACCCACATTGCCAGGCATCAACCAAAGCGACACCCACCAACCGCAACCCCCCTGAAAGAGGGCCGAGTATGGCCAGCAGCGTACAGCCCAATTGCACAAGTGTGCAACAGAGAGACAACAACAAGCCAGTGACTCTTCCCCCGAAAGGCATTGGAGGGAGGGCATCCCAGTGGCGACGAGAGCCCACCTGGCAAGACAGCAAGGGTGGACAGTATCAAGCCTACTGGTCACCTTCACGCCCCCGGGCCAGGCTACACCTAATTATAAACCGTGCTGTAGAGATGAGTTTTAGTAGACACTTGAAAGTTTGCACTGAGTTTGCATTTCTAACCTTAATTGGCAGATCATTCCACAGTAGTGGAGCTCTAGGTACAATTAAAAGGCCTACATCTTGCGATCATAGGTTACGTGTAGGTATGTATGGCTGGATCATTTCAGCAAGGTAAGTAGGGGTAAGTCCATGTATTGATTTATAGGTTAAGAGTAAAATCTTAAAATCAGCCCTAACCCTAACAGGCAGCCAGTGTAAGGATGCTAGGACAGGAGTAATGTGTTCAAAAAAATGTTTTCTAGTTTCTAGATTCTAGCAGCCGCGTGCGGCACTAATTGAAGTTCATTTATTAGTTTGTCTGGATAACCAGAGAGAAGAGCATTGCAGTAATCTAGTCTAGAAGTAACGAAAACATGGATTAATTTTTCTGCATCAGTTTTTGATAGAAAGTTTCACATTTTTGCATTGTTTCGAAGATGAAAATAAGCAACTCTTGAGGCATATTTTATATGTTCTTCAAAGGAGAGGTCAGGGTCAAAGGTAACGCCAAGGTTTTTACAGTTTTTTGGGATATGACCATGCAGTCGTCGAGGTTCACAGTGAGATCTGCTAACAACGCTCTTTGTTTCTTGGGTCCTAAAACGAGCAAGAAATTCTCTGTCATCCACTTCCTAATATCTGAAACGCATGCTTCCAAAGGAGCTAATTTAGGGGCTTCTCCATGCTTCATTGAAATATATAACTGTGTTTCATCTGCGTAACAGTGAAAGTTTACATTGTTATTTCGGATTACATCGCCCAGAGGGAGCATATATAGTGAGAACAATAATGGGCCCAGAACCGAGCCTTGAGGAACACCAAAGCATTCCTTTGACTTGTCAGAGGATATGCCATCCACACTAACAAACTGATATCTTTCAGATAAATAAGATTTAAACCAGGCTAGAACATGTCCATGTAGCCCAATATGGGTTTCCAGTATCTCTAAGAGAAGGGAGTGATCAATAGTGTCAAAAGCAGCACTAAGATCAAGAAGCAACAGGACAGATGTGGAACCTTTGTCTGAGGCCATTAGAAGGTCATTTGTTACCTTCACGAGTGCAGTCTCAGTACTATGATGGGATCTGAAACCGGACTGGAGTATTTCATAAATGTTAAGGGTTTAGAACTCATTACAAATTTAGTAAATGTGTCAAGCGATACGGTATCAAAACATTCAAGTGTCCCCATTGACACCTGGTTAGGGAGGTTCAGGACATTTTTAGGACAACTGAGATTTTGAGGACCATAACAATTTAAGGAGGAGTCAGTTATTTGTTTTCTAATGGTGATGATCTTTTCATCAAAGTAGTTCATGTATTCATTACAACTAAAGTGAAGATCCACTTCACTTGCTGAGCTTTGCTTTTTTGTTAACTTTGCAACTGTATCAAAGAGAAATTTTGGATTGTTTTTGTTCACTTCAATCAGGTTGGAGAAATAAGCTGATCGAGCAGACGTGAGTGATTTTCGGTATTGTAGTGTGCTGTCTATCCAGGCTAGTCTGAATACTTCCAACTTGGTGGAGCGCCACTTTCACTCCAATTTTCTGGAGGCTTGCTTAAGTGCTCTAGTATTGTCTGTGTACCAGGGAGCAAGTTTCTTGTTATGTATTTCTTTAGTTTTTAGTGGTGCAACTGTGTCTAATGTATTTCGCAGTGTTGAGTTTAGATCCTCGATTTGATCGTTTACAGATTTATTTACTCTGTCGTTAATGAGCAAACTTGTAAGAATATCAAGTCAATTTATTTGTAGTCCGAGAATTTATAGTACGGCTTTTGAAACTCATTGTTTGTGGAGCAAGTGGATTTCTTGTTTTAACGGTAAATGTAATAAGACAGTGATCCGATAATCCAGGATTCTGGGGGGAAATTATTAGAGCTACGATATCTATTTCTCATGACAGGACTAAATCTAAGGTATGATTATGGCAGTGCATTGGACCTGAGACATGTTGGATAAAACCCATTGAGTCAATTATGGCTTCAAAGGCTTTTTGAAGAGGATCATTGGAGTTTTCCATATGAATATTGAAATCGCCAAAAATTAGAATACTATCTGCCATGACTACAAGGTTAGACAAGAATTCTGGAAACTCATTGAGGAACAATGTGTATGGCCCGGGGGGCCTATAAATAGTAGCTATGTAAAATGATTTATCGGCCTGGTTAACTTTCATGAGTAAAACTTCGAAAGAATGAAACTTTTCGGGACGCACAAGGGATATGATCACTAGTATAACCAGGAGGAGAGGCCTCATTTAAGGCAGTGAATTCATTAGGCTTTAGCCACGTTTCACATAAACCAATAGCATCTAGTTTATGATCAGAGATTAATTAATTTACTGCAACTGCCTTTGGAGCAAGAGATCTAATATTTAGGAGTCCCATTTTGAGATGCAAAGTGATACAATAATTTTTATTTTTGACCGAGGTGGAGGAAGGCTTTATCTTAATAAGGTTGTTTTTGTTAGCACTACCTTGTTTAACTTTTCTCAGCCTGGAACGAGTCACAGTGGCAATAGATAAAGCTGTACTAACTACTCTGGCTATGCTATCGACTGACTCCACTATGCTAGCAGGCTGGATAACAGCCTGCAGCCTGACCTGCACCCTATCTCATGTTTAAGCTATAGGAGTGAGACTCCTGTCAATGTTCCTAGATAAAAGAAGAGCACCACTCCAGCTAGGATGGAGTCCGTCGCTCCTCAGCAGATCAGGCCTGGCACTATTTCAGGGAGAGTCCCAAAAAGAAAGCCAGTTATCTACAAACTCTACCTCCTGCGACGGGCAGAACTCCGTTTTCAGCCAGCGATTGAGTGGCGCAAGTCTGCTGTAGAGCTCGTCACTGCCCCTAGCTGGGAGGGGGCCAGAGACAATTACTCGATGCCGACACATCTTTCTAGCTAATTTACACGCTGATGCTATGTTCTGCTTCGTAACCTCTGACTGTTTCATCCTAACATCGTTGGTGCCAACGTGAATAATAATATCTCTGTACTCTCTATACTTGCCAGTTTTAGACTTCGCTAGCACCAACCCCAGATTTGCGGCTACGTCAGTGGCTCTGCCCCCCGGTAAACAGTGTACGATCGCCGGCTGATTCTTTAGTCTAATACTGCGGGTAATGGAATCGCTGATGACTAAAATTTTCAGTTTTTCAAGGCCACCGGTAAAAAATGCCTGCCGATCATTCCCCTCCAAAGACTGCTCGGGCCTTGACTCCGACTCCAGTGGGGAAAACCTGTTCAAAGTCTCAGTTGGATTTAGCAACGATTCAGGTTTAACTGGTCGACGGCATTTCTTCCCAGTGACCAAGAGAAAGTTATTGCCCGGCTGTAGGAGCTTTGCCGGGGGGCTAACAAAACTATTGTTTCTTCCTGGTCGCACTGACGCAGTTTTTTCTATTTCCACACTAGCATAATCATTGCCTGACATTTGCGTCAGAAGCCGAGCCTCCAACTCTGCTATCTTTTACTGAAGAAGAACGTTCTCCTCCGTGTTGTTGCTACAACAATTACAGTGATAAGGCATTGTAATAATACTTAGCCTCGGGTGTTCAGGGGTGAGTAGTTCTGTTAATTATGTCCAAAAAGAGTCCCGATGTAGTAAAGTTGGGTAAGAGGTCAACAGATAAAAATATTGCGTTGGTAAAACTCTTAAAATAGAATGTTGACCAATTAGTTTATATAGAGTAAATTCGAAAAAAGTTTGGCAGGTAGCCAGGTAGGTAACAGCAGGCAGCGTACAGCACTTCAGCAATCCGCAAACTCAAACAATCCCACAATGCCAATCGTGTTCACGATTGCAAACGTTCATGATGGCCGGAGTTACTTTGTCACCATTGGCAATCATGAATCTGATAGGGTGGCTATGACATGTGGAGTTCCACAGGGATCAGTTCTCAGACCGCTTCTGTTCAATCTCTATATGCTACCTCTGGGCCAAATTCTACAGAACAACAACATTAACTACCACAGCTATGCCGATGATACTCAAATATATATGGCTCTCGAACCATATGACAACAGCTCAATAGACTCTGTGTCACTGTATAGAGCACATAAATACCTGGATGAACCAAAATTGTCTACAATTTAAACCAAGATAAAACAGAGATTATTGTGTTTGGCAACAAAAATAAAATAACTAATATTAGTAAAGAGCTGGATTCTCTGGCCCTTAAATCCAGGGATAAAGTGCGTAATCTTGGTGTTCTGATAGACTCAGACCTCACATTTAAAAGTCTCTTAACTGGACTCCCCAAAAAGACTGTAGAACAGATGCAGCTCATTCAGAATGCTGCTGCTAGAATGTTAACCAGGACCAAGAGAACAGAGCACACCACTCCGGTTCTTAAATCTTTGCATTGGCTTCCAGTCAGTTACAGAATAGATTTCAAAGTGGTGCTTTTAGTTTATAAATCTCTGAATGGTTTAGGACCCAAATACATTTCTGATATGTTTGAAAAATAGATCCATGAACACAGGTCAGTTTATAGTCCAAACAGTAGTCCTGGAGTCCAAACTGAACATGGCCAAGCTGCATTAAGCACTTACTACTGTACACAACTGGAATGAACTACCAGAAGATCTTAGACATGCCCCTAAAGTATAAATTTTTTAATCCAGGGTAAAAACACTTTTCACACACCCATGACTGAGCACTTAAACTTAACCACACTGTTTAGCCTTACAGCTTTTATAGCGTCCTATGTTTTTATCCGGTTTTTAATTTATGTTTTATTATGTGGTTTTAATGTTTTAATTTGAGTATTTTTATATTTTTTCTCTTTTTCTTTGTAAAGCACATTGAATTGCGCAACATAAATAAACATGCTTGCTTAAGGGGTGCAGATTTTGTTTTTGTTCTAAACAACACAGCTGATTCAAATCATCATCAAGCTGTTTTCTGGGATTTCCTGTTCGTTTGCCATCTGAGGATGTCCGAAAAACCTTCAGCTTGCATCATAACCATCTTCACACACACACACACACACACACACACACACACACACACACACCTCTTTCTCTGATGTTTTATAAGCTACCATCTTCCCAGATAAAAGAGAGACCCTAACTCTACCACAACTCCTCCCCCTCTCTCCTCTCCCTCTCTCCTCCCCCTCTCTCTGTTTCTCTCTCCTCCCCCTCTCTCCTCCCCCCCTCTCTGTTTCTCTCTCCTCCCCCTCTCTCTCCATACCACACACACATACCCCTCCTCTCCCCAGATCCTCTCTGACTGGATAGAACTGGTTCTGAGACCGAGTTATACAACCCCAGAAATCCATACGCCTCCGGGAAGAGATGGAGAAAGAGAGAGAGGGAGAGAGAGAGAATGACAAAAGGATGGACAGAAACTGGGTCAAACTAGGAGAGGTGCTGTAAAGCAGAGACGGTTCTGAGACTCCAAATAACTATCAGTCCATCAAAGTCAAGCTCTCATTCTGCCTGATCCTGACGGAGAAGCTCTCTCCAGGTTGTATGTTTTTCACTTCACTTTATCCTGATGGAGAAGCTCTCTCCAGGTTTTTCTAATAAAACATTATTCATCAGGAATCTACACTCCATTCTGTCACTGAACACACCACCCACCCACCCACCCACACCCACCCACCCAACCCTTACTACCATTACAGTTATGTCAAAACTGAACAGAAAACCTATTAAAATGCTAATTACCTTGTAAACGCCCCCCCAGGCTCAGAGAATCCACAGAACAAAAAACAGATACTACAACTCTAAAATGTTTACAATGCTGTTAGAAATGGAGAAATTGGCCAGACAGTGGTTTATGGTGCTTTATGAGTTCATTTCCTCGGTTTGACTCGGTAATCTCTGGAACACATGAATGGGTTTGATATTGCTCTAAGATGTACACAAGCTTGGTACCCATCTAAAGATAATGACAGCTGCTGTAAAAATTTCTAATTTATCAGTTTACAGTGTTGTTTCTTAACGAAGCACTAAAGCATTTGTTAAATACCAAAAAAGGCCATACAAATCAAGAATCAAACTAATAACCAATCCAAGGTGTAACAGTCCGAAAACAGTGCCATGTGTTTTCTGGGCCACAGATACTCTGGAGATACGCTACACTGCCGTGTCCATTGTCTGCATGGTTGTCTGAATGTTTGTGTGTGTTAGGTGATTCTCTACAAAGGCTGCAGAAACTCATTCTAGGCTGTTGTTCAATGACTACTCCTTGCTGCAGTCTGGAATTAAAACACATTCCTGACGATTTTATCAACCACTACACTTAGTTTCACCAACAACAATCCTGATTATTTTATCAACCACTACACTTAGTTTCACCCACAACATTCCTGAATGGTGTGTATGGTAGAGTTTTCCAGTCACCACATTAAAGAGTTTTTGGTCATTCTTGATTCTGACAGAGCTGAGGGTCAGTGGATGTGATTGATCTGACAGAGCAGAGGGTCAGTGGATGTGATTGATCTGACAAAGTTGAGGGTCAGTGGATGTGATTGATCTGACAGAGCTGAGGGTCAGTGGATGTGATTGATCTGACAGAGCAGAGGGTCAGTTGATGTGAGTAAGAGTCCAAGTCAGATTAAGAAAATCAACATTCTGCGTTTTGACAATAAGCAGCAATGTTTGGAAGGGGACTTGTTTTTATTAAGTAAATTTTTATTAAATATGTATTTATTTTATCATATGTACAGCTATATTTATTTTTGGTTGAGTGTGTTTTTGGCTGAGCCCTGAGTGTGTTTTCGGGTGAGCGTGAGAGTGTGTTTTCGGGTGAGAGTGTGTTTTCGGGTGAGGGTGAGAGTGTGTTTTCGGGTGAGAGTGTGTTTTCGGGTGAGCGTGAGAGTGTGTTTTCGGGTGAGCGTGTGTTTTCGGGTGAGCGTGAGAGTGTGTTTTCGGGTGAGCGTGTGTTTTCGGGTGAGCGTGAGAGTGTTGACATTCTCAGCAGACTTCTGACATTTTCAGGGACGACTGCCAAGACATCGGGGGTAGAATTCATCAACCACCCTGGAGATACAATGATTTACTCACTACAAACAGCAATGACAAACAGACAGCATACACACACACACACACACACACAGGGGAAAGTGCAAAAGGCTGAACGTTGGAGGCTATTAAATAATTTGTCAGTCTGGTTTAACTGGGATACAGTGCGGGGGGGGTTGAAGCAGAGCAGGGAACTGTTGAATACAGACGTTATACCAAATGTCATGTGGTGGCTGTATTGGCACCACCCTCTGAAGTGCCTTGCAACCGAAGGCAGGGCAGTGGCCAAACCAAACAGTGAGGCAGCCTGTCTGATCTACATTACATTATCATTACGTTTACATTGCATTTACATTACGTTTACATTGCATTTAAGTTACGTTTACACTGCATTTACATTATGTTTCTCATGTTACTGTTACGGCGAGGCTACAGGTTCTACTAAAAACAAACATTGCGGACTCTCTGCTACCCTGTAAACCAGAATCCATCTAGAGTAAAACCTGTTTAAACACACATCTACATTACTCATATTCCTAGCTGTACAACTGTGTAGGTCTATAGACGTATACAAGCAGATGTGCATTCAGATCCACTGAGGTGGAAGAGGTCAGGGCATATGAAAGGACTGATCTAGATAATATATCTCAGAGAAGGCATTATAAACCCTGTGAACTAAACTAGCAGGCTGGAAGCGGAATCAGAGTAGGGTCAATATGGACCGCGTGTTTTTAACTATATTAGAAACGAGTCGTGAGTCGACTACTGGAATCATAGGAACACAGATTAAACAAAATCAAATGAAACATGAAGCTTTACCACAAAATGGGATGTGACAAGGTTGAGCGGTTCTGGGTGGTTTGGGTTGTGAGGTGGGGGGGGTTACAAACGATGCTGATAACTGACACAGTGTTCAAGCCTCTGAGGAGATCACCTTCAGCTCATCTGAGGTTACAGCTAAATGTGTCTGGAGCCACGCTGACCCGGCACAAACCCGCTCCGGTTAAATCGTGTTATGTTGTGGAGGATCTACATACTCTCTGGGGCTGCCGTCCAAAAAGGAGCCATGTTTTGGTTAGTCACAGTCAGCCTGTGATCATGTTGAAACAACCTCCTCACAGAACATATGGTCTAATGTCGGTCACCCTGGCAACCAGAGGTGGGAGTGAGATGGGGGGGAATAAGACTGGAGGGTAGAAAAAAGGGTGAGAGAGAGGAAGACAACTGGGAAGCGGATCAGCTATGCAGAAAATGAAAACGGAGCTGCACTTCCTGACCTGTCAAGTGTGTGTCCACACCAGAGACACTAGAAACACATATCCCCCAGATCATACAGACACACAAAGAAATGGAAAACAAATCAAGCGATTGACTGATTGATAAACTCTTTTTTCAGGTATTACACACTTTATTAGATAGTTACAGCAGGAGAAACAGAGACAAGAGCTTTTGCAGTGCTGAACCAGCCTGTTGCCAAAAGAAGAGGACAACCACAAAAATAACATCTGAGGGGCCTTCATACTTCTGAAACATTTGTGTGAAACGTTAAGATGTTAATTACACTTCTTTGGAAATTTAAAGAAATGTTTCCCGTGGTAATAAAGCCCCTATGAATTGAGATAGAAAGAAATATTTTGTATATACAAAGTAATACTTTGCATTAATACAATCTCCAAAATACTCTTTGGCAATAACGACAGGAGAGAGAGAGAGGAGGGGCTTAATGGTAAGGCCACTGCAAACAGACTACAATATCAACCTGGTGTTGTCAAGGTGACCAGTCTGGGGAATCAAACAGACTACAATACCAACCTGGTGTTGTCAAGGTGACCAGTCTGGGGAATCAAACAGACTACAATACCAACCTGGTGCTGTCAAGGTGACCAGTCTGGGGAATCAAACAGACTACAATACCAACCTGGTGTTGTCAAGGTGACCAGTCTGGGGAATCAAACAGACTACAATACCAACCTGGTGCTGTCAAGGTGACCAGTCTGGGGAATCAAACAGACTACAATACCAACCTGGTGTTGTCAAGGTGACCAGTCTGGGGAATCAAACAGACTACAATATCAACCTGGTGTTGTCAAGGTGACCAGTCTGGGGAATCAAACAGACTACAATACCAACCTGGTGCTGTCAAGGTGACCAGTCTGGGGAATCAAACAGACTACAATATCAACCTGGTGTTGTCAAGGTGACCAGTCTGGGGAATCAAACAGCTGTCTCTTTCTCAACACACTGGAACCGCTGGGCTTCTTCCCAATTCCAGGAACAACATTCGTCTTGTCATCACCGGCCTGGTTCAGACTGTTCACACAATGCCCTCCGTGTCCAAACACAGGGGCCCATCCGAAATACAAGCAAGAGAAAGGATCTGTAAAACGTGAATCAAACCTGTTTCATTCTACCGACTCTTCAGAATGAATTATAGGAATTATACAACGATTAACTTCTGTCTATAGTCACTAGAACTCTCAGATATTTAAGAGTGTGTGTGTGTGTGTGTGTGTGTGTAGTGCACGCCAACATGCCCCTCAGTAGTCCAATGAGATGGAGACTTACTGACGTTCAGGTTTCCCCTCAGCCTATTGACAGTAGAGGTATTGATTCCTGACAGGATGTCTGACAGCAGACATGAAGAGCCCTGGAGCAGGACAGATGAATGAACCTGGTCTCCATTACATGGTGCTAGAATGGCTCCACAATGAACACTGTGTTCATCAACGTTGGTCAAATCTACCTTGCTCTATTCCATTTCTTCATTCTCCTTACATCTCTCATTGTTTTACAAAGACTTTTACTGAGAGTTTGAATCTACGGGAGATGTGAAAGAGACGTTGTTGATGGGTGATGATGGGTATTGATCTCTGTCCTCATTATGATCAGTATGTCGGTCTCAATGCTGATGATCAGTATGTCTGTCTCAGTGCTGATGATCAGTATGTCTGTCTCAGTGCTGATGATCAGTATGTCTGTCTCAGTGCTGATGATCAGTATGTCTGTCTCAGTGCTAATGATCAGTATGTCTGTCTCAGTGCTAATGATCAGTATGTCTGTCTCAGTGCTAATGATCAGTATGTCTGTCTCAGTGCTAATGATCAGTATGTCTGTCTCAGTGCTGATCCAGAGTCTTTGTCCTCGGTATGATCAGTATGTCTGTCTCAGTGCTAATGATCAGTATGTCTGTCTCAGTGCTGATGATCAGTATGTCTGTCTCAGTGCTGATGATCAGTATGTCTGTCTCAGTGCTGATGATCAGTATGTCTGTCTCAGTGCTGATGATCAGTATGTCTGTCTCAGTGCTGATCCAGAGTCTTTGTCCTCGGTATGATCAGTATGTCTGTCTCAGTGCTAATGATCAGTATGTCTGTCTCAGTGCTGATGATCAGTATGTCTGTCTCAGTGCTGATGATCAGTATGTCTGTCTCAGTGCTGATGATCAGTATGTCTGTCTCAGTGCTGATCCAGAGTCTGTCCTCAGTATGATCAGTATGTCTGTCTCAGTGTTGATCTAGAGTCTCTGTCCTCGGTATGATCAGTATGTCAGTCTCAGTGCTGATCCAGAGTCTCTGTCCTCTGTATGATCAGTATGTCTGTCTCAGTGCTGATCCAGAGTCTCTAATCCTTCTCTTCAGGCAGAGGGGAACTGAGCTTGTGCAATTGGAACACAGCAAGATGAAAATTAGGTCAGACATCCAGACCCACACAACCAATCAAAACAAGTTTCTGGATCGATGCTTTGCCTTGCAAAACACCAGCCGTGACAAACAAATTTGTCTTTAAGGAAAGATCTATACTGGCCAATCAGCTACACCACAACACACAGAATGACACTAACTGATCCACTGCTGGGCTGACTAACTCAACACGCAGAATGACACTAACTGATCCACTGCTGGGCTGACTAACTCAACACACAGAATGACACTCCAACTGATCCACTGCTGGGCTGACTAACTCAACACATAGAATGACACTCCAACTGATCCACTGCTGGGCTGACTAACTCAACACACAGAATGACACTCCAACTGATCCACTGCTGGGCTGACTAACTCAACACATAGAATGACACTCCAACTGATCCACTGCTGGGCTGACTAACTCAACACACAGAATGACACTCCAACTGATCCACTGCTGGGCTGACTAACTCAACACATAGAATGACACTCCAACTGATCCACTGCTGGGCTGACTAACTCAACACACAGAATGACACTCCAACTGATCCACTGCTGGGCTGACTAACTCAACACACAGAATGACACTCCAACTGATCCACTGCTGGGCTGACTAACTCAACACACAGAATGACACTAACTGATCCCCAGATACTGATGACGGTCACCTTGTCATAGAGTTAAGCAGTTATTCTCACAGTTAAACAGAGGCAGAGTAAGTCAACACGAAATCTAAAAGAGTTTTAGTGCCAAGTAAGTTTCACAACAAACTGGTGCGGTTGTGCAGCAATTTTGTACAAAATAAATAAAAACAAATAACAATAGTGATCTGAGCATAAAGTCTGTAATACTGCTGTCATTTAACACTGCAGCTATAGGATCACTGGAGCCCTGTAATCCTGTTATTTAACACAGGAACTAAAAGAACTGGGCAACAGCACTATAGAGAGGTTTGATGAGAGAGGGAAAGAGAGAGAGAGAGCAAAATATGGAGAGATAGGACAGACAAGTGTTTTCATAAGCCATGCATGTTTATCGGCTTCATAAATGAACAGAGCAACGGTGAACCATGCCTCTGATCCCTAGAACAGGAATAGGTGACTTAAAAGTGGTGAGAAAATGTCTGAGCTCAAAGAGTTCACCAAAGTTCACTGTCCTGAGATCAATCATTGTGCAACAGGAACATGAGAGTCTGTACAGTTTCACTCACTGTACAGAAGCAGCGCGGGCTCATATAGTTCAACCCGCCCATATTTAGAAAGCCTTATCTCTGGCCTCTGCTCTTTAGGAACATGTTGTTCTATTGGTCGGGGATATGACCCAGGTGTTCTAAACTGCACTGCCTATTCCCTGGAGTGCACTGTTTTTGACAAGAACGCTGAGGTAATAGTGCACTTCTTTTGACCAGACCCCTGAGGTAATAGTGCACTTCTTTTGACCTGACCCCTGAGGTAATAGTGCACTTCTTTGGTCTTTTGACCTGACCCCTGAGATAATAGTGCACTACACTAGAAATCGGCAAGCTGCCAACTGGCACGAGTCCCTGCTTTCCGTCTCAGGACGAGAGCAAGTTCAAGTGTTTCATACAGCCAGTGTGCTGCAATAACAACATTCCTGTCCCATGTTCTGGGCTGAAGCAACTCCACCCTCCACAGACCCTGGAGCTCCACACGTGTGCAAACTGTGTGACATCATCAGACGTCAGGAATGATAACCCATCTGTGTGACATCATCAGACACCAGGAATCACAACCAATCTGTGACATCATCGTCTGGACACCGAAGGATAGACCCTAAAAGGGTTATACAGATTTACTAATTTACGAGTAACTAATCCACTGGTGCCGTTCAAGGATGCTGGTCAAGGATGCCTCCCCAGACAAACACCAGACCCCACTCTACCTACATTCCTTTACTTATCTAACCATGGGAACTCAGTCCTTTAATCAGTAAGAAAAAATCAGTGTAAGAAATTTCCCTGACAACATCATCAGATGCCAGGAATCACAACCAATCTGTGTGACATCCTCAGACTTCAGGAAGGATAACCAATCTGTGTGACATCCTCAGACTTCAGGAAGGATAACCAATCTGTGTGACATCCTCAGACTTCAGGAAGGATAACCAATCTGTGTGACATCCTCAGACTTCAGGAAGGATAACCAATCTGTGTGACATCCTCAGACTTCAGGAAGGATAACCAATCTGTGTGACATCCTCAGACTTCAGGAAGGATAACCAATCTGTGTGACATCCTCAGACTTCAGGAAGGATAACCAATCTGTGTGACATCCTCAGACTTCAGGAAGGATAACCAACAGGGAACAGCTGCTTGGCTTTAACAGAACATGACAACTAGCAAAACAAAGTGTTTGTCCCAAAGGACACCCTATATAGACTCTGTATATTCGTCTAGAGTGGCACTAGTGAACTACAGGGAATAGGGGCCCATTTAGGATGCATGCAGCCTGTTCCACCATCTTTTCCACCTGCGTTCACAGGTATGAAAGAACTGTCTGGGAAGATACTGAAGGCTACCATGTTATAAGCATGTATGAGTCTTTATAATGTCTCATGATAAAACCTTATGAAGCCTCTAACCGTCAACATGACAGCACACTCAAAAGTGTCTGTGCTTTAATTAGAACCATTCCAAGTTGTTTTTGTTGTTTGATACATATTGCATAAGCACTTCCAGTCATTATATTGCATACCAGCTTTCCTGAAATGAGGTCATTTACATGTAGCCCTATACACTGCATCCTTTAGTAACAGCTGCTGTGGAATAACGCCATATACACCTATGTACTGTATCATTTTAAGCACTGTTGGCTAGCATTCTGTAAATCAAACACAGCCGGCGTGGGAACCAGAAAAAACCGCCTGGCACAGGGGGACTACAGCGATGCGCTGTCTCGTTGCACAATAACTGTCTCCAACACAGGGGCCTGATGAACCGGTTCCGACTGGATCAGTCTAGATCCATTCCGCAGAGATGATGAGGGAAGAAGTGTATGTCTCTCTGCTGCAGAGTACTGGGTTAAGAAATGAAAAACGAGTCTAATGCAAAATAATCTACATCGAGCGCAACGCTGCAGTGCTGTATAGCTAGCAGCCGTCACATCATCGTGTTTACGGAAATGTATCGGGAACTAGCTATTAGGTTTTTAAGCCAACAAATGCTCACGTAAAAGGCATCTGTCCAGGGTCATCGCTTAAAATTGCATATTTATTTTGCGGAAAAATTTTAAGACAAATGTCGGTCGGTGTCATAAAAGCACTGTCACACGTGTCGTTGCATCCGAAACATGTTTTCATGCAGAATATAACAGAGTGTGTGTGTGTGTGTGTGTGTGTATGTATGTATGTGTGTGTGTGTGTGTGTGTGTGTGTGTGAAATAGAGCGAGGTAGGCAGGAGAGAGATAGCGCAGCGCATAGCGGAACTCACCGAGGCTTCACCCGGTACCGCTGGGAGCTACTATCCGCTCGGGTTGTACCGTCTGACTGACTGGCTGGCTGGCTGAAAAGCTTGATGTAAAATCAGTAGAGTTGCGTACTAGATGTGTGGACGGACCAACTGCCTTTTAAATCATCGATCTGAATCTAGCCTTTTTCCTGTGAGGAGGCGGGTCCACGGGCGCGCCGACTCTTGCTCAGCCAATAGGATAAGCCAAATGAATAGTTCAGAAGAACAATTCATAGAAGCACATTTTCACATAGCGGATTCACGGGACGTCCGTATCAAATGGGAGAACAACAACGTAGCCGACTGGGGTGGTTAAAACAAGAAATAGGAAACCATGATGTTATATTGGGTTGATTAACGCAATCTACTTCAAATATGTCAGAGAGCAGTTTATTGGCACTTTGTAAATCATATAGGATGCATGTGACTGAACAAAATGATCTTTGACCCTTTAGTCAATCATTGACGCAGGGCGTCACGTCTATAAAACAGCACATTGACCGTAGAAACCCTTGAAGTTTTTTTCAGCATTTCGTCTTGTCAGCACTTCAACAGTTACATTAATTGAAATTTAGAATTTATTTCCACTAATTTAATCAACATACTCTTACTATTGTCCTTTATTATCATTGTGAAAAGTATTTTAAAGTAATTATAATATAAAACAGAAATATCTTAACTGGACATGGTGCCTCTTTTTCCTATTTGTAGTGGAGATGAGTGGTACCCGGTGGGGTCTTCTGCTGTTGTAGCCCATCTGCCTCAAGGTTGTGCGTGTTGTGGCTTCACAAATGGTTATTTCAGTCAAAGTCGCTCTTCTATCAGCTTGAATCAGTCGGCCCATTCTCCTCTGACCTCTAGCATCAACAAGGCATTTTTGCCCACAGGACTGCCGCATACTGGATGTTTTTCCCTTTTCACACCATTCTTTGTAAACCCTAGAAATGGTTGTGCGTGAAAATCCCAGTAACTGAGCAGATTGTGAAATACTCAGACCGGCCCGTCTGGCACCAACAACCATGCCACACTTAAAATTGCTTAAATCACCTTTCTTTCCCATTCTGACATTCAGTTTGGAGTTCAGGACCACACCCCTAAATGCATTGAAGCAACTGCCATGTGATTGGTTGATTAGATAATTGCATTAATGAGAAATCAAACAGGTGTTCCTAATAATCCTTTAGGTGAGTGTATATTTCCTATTAATTTTGCTATATTTCCTATTCAAACTAATTTCATGTATGTTTTCACGGAAAACTAGGCCATTTCTAAGTGACCACAAACTTTTCAATGGTAGAGTATATTTAATAATTTTGAGGCCTCTAGCTCTGGACCTAGCTAGCTATGTACTGGGACTCGCTATGTGTATGTATTGGGAGTGTTTAGAATCATTTAGTTGAAATGTCTTTCTGCCATAAGTTTGGTCTCAAGTGAAATGCATGCTGAGTCGGGTTGAGATCAGTTGATTTGCTTCTAACAGAATATCCCACTACTTCACCTTAAAAACTTGTGGGTGGCTTTTGCACTATGTTTTGGGTCATTGTCCATCAGTAAGGTGAAGCGCCGTCCAATCAACTTTGCATTATGGGCTCCTTTGACCGCATGTTGTGGGTTGACTGCAATAGCTTCCAAATGCAAATACCACACCTGGAATCAACTCCAGAACATTTACCTGCTTAATAAAAAAGAAATAAAAAGAGGGGGCTACATACACCGATCAGCCATAACATGATGACCACTGACAGGTGAAGTGAATAACACTGATACACCCATCAGCCATAACATTATGACCACTGACAGGTGAAGTGAATAACACTGATACACCCATCAGCCATAACATTATGACCACTGACAGGTGAAGTGAATAACACTGATACACCCATCAGCCATAACATTATGACCACTGACAGGTGAAGTGAATAACACTGATACACCCATCAGCCATAACATTATGACCACTGACAGGTGAAGTGAATAACACTGATACACCCATCAGCCATAACATTATGACCACTGACAGGAGAAGTGAATAACACTGATGTGTTAGAAACAGGAAAAATGGGCAAGCTTAAGGATCTGAGGGATTTGACAAGGGCCACACTGTGATGGCTAGACGACTGGGTCAGAGCATCTGCAAAACTGCAGCCCTTGTAGGGTGTTCCCGGTCTGCAGTGGTCAGTACCTATCAAAAGTGGTCCAAGAAAGGAAAAGCGGTAAACCGGCGACAGGGTCATGGGCGGCCAAGGCTCATTGATACATGTGGGGAGGGAAGGCTGGCCCGTGTGGTCCGATCCAACAAACAAGCAACTGTAATCCAAATTGCTGAAAAAGTTAATGCTGGTACTGATAGAAAGGTGTCAGAACACACAGTGTATCGCAGTTTGTTGTGTATGGGGCTACGTAGCCACAGACCAGTCAGGTTGCCCATGCTGACTCCTGTCCACTGCTGAAAGCACCTACAATGGGCACGTGAACATCAGAACTGGACCACGGACCAATGGAAGATAGTAGGCCTGATGAACCACGTTTTTATTTTACATCACGTGGATGGCTGGGTGCGTGTGTGTCGCTTACCTGGAGAACACATGGCACCAGGATGCACTATGGGAAGGAGGCAAGCCGGCGGAGGCAGTGTGATGCTTTGGGCAATGTTCTGCTGGGAAACCTTGGGTCCTGCCATTCATGTGGATGTTACTTTGACCCGTACCACCAACCCAAGTCTCATCAATGGAAGCCCAACCTTGCAATTTGCAGGACTTGAAGGATCTGCTGCTAACGTCTTGGTGCCAGATACCACAGCACACCTTCAGAGTTCTAGTGGAGTCCATGCCTTGATAGTTCATAGTTATGCAAAGATGGTGGAGATCTATCTCACACAGGGATTTGTCTTCAGTTCAATCTTTGTCAACCAATATATATTTTTTTTTACTATGTCCTTAACTATAAACCTAACCCTAATTTTAAACTTATTTGTTTTGCTAAGCCCAAAATTCCTAAATCTAAAATAACCCAATTTGCTAGGTCTTCCCCTGGGTCTCCTCCCGGTGGGACGGGACCGGAACTCCTTCCCAGGAAGGCGTTCCGGAGGCATCCGAAACAGATGCCCAAGCCACCTCAGCTGACCCCTCTCGATGTGGAGGAGCAGCGGCTCTACTCTGAGCTCCTCCCGGGTGACCGAGCTACTCACCCTATCTCCAAGGGATCGCCTAGCCACCCTGCGGAGAAAGCTAATTTCAGGCGCCTGTATCCGGGATCTTGATTGACTGGTAAATCGAGAGCTTCGCCTTGCGGCTCAGCTCTTTCTTCACCACGACAGACCGATACATCGACCGCATTACTGCAGAAGCTGCACCGATCTGTCTGTCAATCTCCCGTTCCATCCTTCCCTCACTCGTGAACAAGACCCCTAGATACTTAAACTCCTCCACTGGAGGCAGGCACTCTCCACCAACCTGAAGTGGGCAAGCCACCCTTTTCCGACTGAGGACCATGGCCTCGGATTTGGAGGCACTGATTCTCATCCCCACCGCTTCACACTCGGCTGCAAACCGTCCAAGTGCATGCTGAAGGTCCTGGCTTGAAGGGGCCAACACGACAACATCATCCGCAAAGAGCAGAGACGAAATCGTGTGGTCCCCAAACCTGACACCCTCCGGCCCCTGGCTGCGCCTAGAAATTCTGTCCATAAAAATTACGAACAGAACCGGTGACAAAGGGCAGCCCTGCCGGAGTCCAACATGCACAGGGAACAAGTCTGACTTACTGCCGGCAATGCGGACCAAGCTCCTGCTTCGGTCGTACAGGGACCTGACAGCCCTTAGCAAAGGACCCAGGACCCCATAATCCTCTCCACAGGATGCCGCGAGGGACACAGTCGAATGCCTTCTCCAAATCCACAAAACACATGTGGATTGGTTGGGCAAACTCCCATGAACCCTCCATCACCCTGTAGAGGGTATAGAGCTGGTCCAGTGTTCCACGGCCTGGATGAAAACCACACTGTTCCTCCTGAATCCGAGGTTCTACTATCGGCCGTATTCTCCTCTCCAGAACCCTGGAGAGTCTATGTTGTGTTACATTGCAGTGATTTTAGTGTCCACCAACCGGGGGACGACTGGTCATTAAGGGCGGGTGGGGCACAGCCCCACCTGTTGTTAACAGAAAGAACTGCAACAAACATGTTATTTTAATTTCTCGAAGATTGCTTCCTACAATGTATTATCTATGAATAAAGCGTCTTCCTAAATTGCATATCATTTGTGTTAGGATTTTATTTCATGTTCATTGGTCCCTGCCTTGCTGCTTCCGACTGCGTTCTGCCGATTTGAGTTCACAGTAGTAGGCCATAGGCTAATTGTGAATGTGGGGCTAGCCCCTCTCTCACAATGCAATGTACATTGTATGTGTGATAATATTAATACGCATGCTCAGAATGTTAGTGTGATCAATGTAGATCACATGAATTAGATGCCAAGTGGGGCTGACAGCCGGTAGCCCCACTACAGCATCATTTCGTATTTCAGACCTGATTGGCTGTCTGTCTGGTGCCAACATTAGTCAGCAAGAATGTCTGATATTTGGTGGAGATGGTACTTGGTCGAGGACGGGTTACAAAGATTTAAAACATCTTTCTGAGAGGATTGCAAAATGTGAGAGCAGCGGGAGTCATCTGGACAATGCTGTGAAATTGGGATTACTTGGAAGGGTAATACCATTGGACAGCCGCGACTCAACGCATTGGCCATGTTGTCCATCGAAAGCCAGCTGATTCAGCAGCTACATGACTTAATTCCCAAAGTCATCGCAAAGTTTGCCCAGAGGAAGAACCGCCATGCCACCTTTCTCTTCAAGGGAGCCCTCAGCCTTGGTGAGTGAAAGCATATTTTATCATCCTGCCTTTGTGGTGCTGGTCCGTGCATTGGTCATATTTTTGCGCTGGATTGATATAGATGGTGATGAGTGTCAGTGTGTCCATGCTTATCTATTAAGGTTGTTGTCATAGAATGGATCTGTATCCCTAAAACGTTGTCTTTCTGCTTCGTTGTGGCCTTCAGTGGTGTTGAGCTCATTGCTGTTCGCGTATGGCCCTGTAGGCACATTGGTTATGAGCTTGGTTGCATTCCTAATTTAGGTTTGTAAATGTGACAGTGGTAATTTTACATGTGTGTGAGAGAGAAGGAGAGCAATTACACAAGAAGGTCTCTCTCTCTCTCCAGTATGTCTACAACAACACCTGGTAGAAGCAGGTGTCTGTCTTAAAAGTGTTTTGTGGAGCCACGCTGTTTGTTGATGTCTTAAATAAACACATCAGTAGCAAGAGTTTTGTAGCTTTAGTAGTATGTATCCTATATTTTGAAATGGTTTGTGCCCCACAAATTTTTTACATATAAAAACGCCACCAACCTGTTATACCTCTTCCCAAATACAAACACACACCTCAAAATACCTACATTTTATTTGTAGTTCTGTACCACAAAAACTCTTCATTAGCAGGAGTCAAAGAAACACCAGAGCAGAACCAAGAGATGCCAAGAGAGGCTTTCACTAAAATAGACAACTAGGTCCGGTTTCGCAGACACAGATCAAGCCTAGTCTAGGACTTAAAAAAAAAAGCTCAATCGAGTTTTCTATTTAACTAGAATTTCTTTAAAGTTTGTGTTCTGCTATGCGGCACTAAGTACCCCAACATAATCTCCACCCAGGGTAAGAGTGACGGGTGACATTAGATCAAACACGGCAAACGTACGGCTCGTCAGGCCTATCGGAGCACAGGGTGTGTGCTATGGGTTATTTGACCAATGACTATCGATGCTCATTTAATAAAAAATGTGCCGTTATTGGGGTGGCAATTATAATTTTTTTAATTCACATGAGGTAAATGTTTTTTATTAACTCATTAACTGGATTTTTTTTGCTGTGATGTTTCCAAAGCATTATGCTTAGCACAAATGGTAATTAGCCCGTCTATCTTCCGCCACCAGAACACGTTGAACTTTCATCAGTATCTGTGTCTGTGACCATGGCAACAGTGACGTTGATGCAACCTGGGAATAACAGTTTATTATTCTGTTTAAATGTACACATTTAGCCTAGCTTACACAATTCTTAAACGTCTATCCACAGGTTGCATTGGGAAAGCAGTGCGTGGAAAGGTAAGATAGGACGCGAAAATCCATTTAATGATTTTAGCATACACTTCTACCACATTTGAATAAAAAATTTTCATACGATTGAATTGAGTTTTTTCATATAATTAAATATTTCAGTAACGTTTTTCTTTTCTTACTGTCAATACATTTGAGCTCAATTTGGCTCCATAGAATAGCAGTTTTCCATGCTGAATTGTAGTGCACACAGCTCCCTCTGCTGGTTATCACAGGGTATGGTTATAGAAGCCAGCATGTTTCATACACACAGAACAGAGAACAGTCATCCGGACAGATGATGGAACTGTGGGTTTGCGTAAATGATTTGGTGTTGTAAATGTCTTGTGGGAAAACGCACACATTCGATGGCCAAAGGCATGGTTAAGAAGTGAGCTCTTCACAGATGAATCCCGGTTTCAAATGTACAGGGCAACACCTCACCACCTGAGACTGTGGGAGATCATAGCCTACAAGTTGATTCAGCAGAACAGCTGAACAGCTGAGCCCTGTGTTGAACCCCAGGCTATTTTAACTACACCAACTTACTTCCCTGGTATTGTGTTTAACCCCAGGCTATTTTAACTACACCAACTTCCCTGGTGTTGTGTTGAACCCCAGGCTATTTTAACTACACCAACTTCCCTGGTATTGTGTTTAACCCCAGGCTATTTTAACTACACCAACTTCCCTGGTCGTGTTTTGAACCCCAGGCTATTTTAACTACACCAACTTCCCTGGTATTGTGTTTAACCCCAGGCTATTTTAACTACACCAACTTCCCTGGTGTTGTGTTGAACCCCAGGCTATTTTAACTACACCAACTTCCCTGGTCGTGTGTTGAACTCCAGGCTATTTTAACTACACCAACTTCCCTGGTGTTGTGTTGAACCCCAGGCTATTTTAACTACACCAACTTCCCTGGTGTTGTGTTGAACCCCAGGCTATTTTAACTACACCAACTTCCCTGGTCGTGTTTTGAACCCCAGGCTATTTTAACTACACCAACTTCCCTGGTGTTGTGTTGAACCCCAGGCTGTTTTAACTACACCAACTTCCCTGGTCGTGTTTTGAACCCCAGGCTATTTTAACTACACCAACTTCCCTGGTGTTGTGTTGAACCCCAGGCTATTTTAACTACACCAACTTCCCTGGTCGTGTGTTGAACCCCAGGCTATTTTAACTACACCAACTTCCCTGGTGTTGTGTTGAACCCCAGGCTATTTTAACTACACCAACTTCCCTGGTCGTGTGTTGAACTCCAGGCTATTTTAACTACACCAACTTCCCTGGTGTTGTGTTGAACCCCAGGCTATTTTAACTACACCAACTTCCCTGGTTGTGTGTTGAACTCCAGGCTATTTTCACTACACCAACTTCCCTGGTCGTGTGTTGAACCCCAGGCTATTTTAACTACACCAACTTCCCTGGTCGTGTGTTGAACCCCAGGCTATTTTAACTACACCAACTTCCCTTTTTAGCCGATGGCCCCTATAGAATGGATGGAAGACCCATCTACATCATACAGAAGGAAAATTAACATGTTCTCATTGAATTACAAGAATAAAATGACAGTTGAAACAATAACTTCAGTAGTTTTAATCACTCCTATCAAGCAAACAACTTACAGGTCTTGTGATAAACAACGTATTCATATTAAGCCCATATAACAAATAAATATATAAACAAACTGCTGGATTCATACCGTTTAGTGAACATTTAGTGATGTTTAAAACATTGAAATCATTTCAAATGTACACATCAATCTGACAGCTGGTAAGTATGAATCTATAACTCTGTTTATAAACACATGGCTGAGCTTATATCTACATCTATGTAATTTAGCCCACAGCTTTTGAGAGACATTTACTATAGCAATTTGCATTTGTGTCTCAAGGAAACAAAGAGGTCTGTCCAACAGACTTGTCTGACCCGTGGACCTGTTGACAGGTGAGACATTGAAGGAAAAACCTGGAGGTGGAGGAATGCAGATGCTTGGGGTCAGAATGAACGAGACCTGTACAGAACCAGATCCTAGAACAGGTCTTGGATCAACGCACAACTGGAAGCAGAGTAGGCCCATTCAGAGTGCTCAGATGGGCGCAGCTGTCACTTTCCACAACTCCTGAAAAAAAGTATAGACCGTTATCCCCAGTGGAAAAGTATAGACAGTTATCCCCAGTGGAAAAGTATAGACCGTTATCCCCAGTGGAAATGTATAGACAGTTATCCCCAGTGGAAAAGTATAGACCGTTATCCCCAGTGGAAATGTATAGACAGTTATCCCCAGTGGGAAAGTATAGACAGTTATCCCCAGTGGAAAAGTATAGACAGTTATCCCCAGTGGAAAAGTATAGACCGTTATCCCCAGTGGAAATGTATAGACAGTTATCCCCAGTGGAAAAGTATAGACAGTTATCCCCAGTGGAAAAGTATAGACAGTTATCCCCAGTGGAAATGTATAGACAGTTATCCCCAGTGGAAATGTATAGACAGTTATCCCCAGTGGAAATGTATAGACAGTTATCCCCAGTGGAAATGTATAGACAGTTATCCCCAGTGGAAATGTATAGACAGTTATCCCCAGTGGAAATGTATAGACAGTAATGTATAGACAGTTAGCCCGGTCCACGGCCCAGCCCTGTGTGCGTATATGTGTTTGTCCCTCACCAGCAGCTCCACACGTTCGTACTGCAGACACTGAGGGAAGTTGGGGGAGACCTGCTCTACTGTGAAGCTTGTCCGGCCATCCTTCATCTCCTCCAGCTCAGACAGACAGTGGCGGAAATGGTCGTAGGCTTCACATGACACATCCATCTGTCTCACCGTGAAGTTCAGCCTGAGGAACACACACAAACATTGCAATTCCACTCTAGGGTAAAACATTTGACATAAATATAGTAAATATAGAATAAAACAGTTTGCATTGGTGTAGAGAATATACTTACTGGCCGCTTCATTAGCTACACCTGCTCCTTAACTCAAATAGCCAAACAGTGAATAATGAGGCTGCTAGTCGATAAACAGAGCATGCAGACATGGTGAAAAGGCGTAGTTGTTGTTAAAACGGGTGACCTAAGCAACTATGACTGTGGTGTGATTGTTGATAACAGACATGCTGGACCCAGCATCTCATAAACAGCTGACCTCCTGGGAGTTTCACACCCTACAGTCTCTTGTTTACAGAGAATGCAGTGAGAAACCAAAAGGTCCAGTGAACTGCAGTACTACAGGGAAAACACCTTGTTAGGCGAGCCTTGGTTGAGATGACAGAATGACCAACCTGACGGAAAACAGGTGTAGCTAATAAAGTGGACAGTAGGTGCTGACCTCTTCTCTATGGACAGATATGCAGTACAGGGGTGATGGAGCTGGTTGCAGATTCTGTACAGAGTTCGGAACAGTGCATCTGTCAAATCATCATCGTAGCACACTGGAATAAATCAGGGATGAACAAATGACAACTTTCATTTATAGGCTCATTCTAACATTGTAACAGTACAACCCTGCAAATAAAAGCAGAGTGCAATGATGTGCAAATCATGTAAACCCTGTATGCAGTAGAAAATAATACCGAGACAACATATTGAAAGTTGAAACTGAAGATATTTAGTTTCTTGGAAAATATATGATTGCTTTGATGCCAGCAACACGTTACAAAAAAGCTGGGATGGGGGGGGGGGGGGGCACCAAAAGACTGGAAAAGTTGTGTCTCACTAAAAAACTAAACCTGGTGGAATATCATACGAGTACATTTGATCAACTGGCAACAGAGGTCAGTTACATTACTGTGTATTAAAAGATCATTCCAGATTGCAAATATAAATATTAATACTATTCTACCAAAAAATGTACATATGTTTTACGTCCCATGATGAACAATGGAAGATGGTTATTAGGCTAAAACAAACCTGCATTTACAAAGCCTCGTTGCTAGCTGCCTTTGGACCTGGATCATAACTGGAATCCTCTTTCGCTATAAACTGCGATGCTGCTCCTGTCATTGTAACGCCAGATCAATAAATGTTTTCTTGCTTCTGCTGCTCAACAACTTAACTAAAGATTCTCAAGGGCACATGTCATTATATAACATTTTTATAATGTATTGCTTTTCTTTCCCCTGAGTGGCAGACACATCTACGTTTCATTTTTATGTTTTGTTCCTTAATTATCCACTGTTCAGATCCTTATAGCAAAGACCCGACAAAATCTGACGTTACACACAGGGTTGCCAGATTCACTGACAATATAGGCCCAATAAATACAGGACTCCATATAAAATCCACACTGTCATTATAAATAGCACAATTTCGGGAAATTATACAATCTGGCAACACTGGCTACACTCCCACAGTCACAAATTAGTCGATCATACAAATGCATTATGGATTCATAATTTTTTAAATTGTTTATCACTTCAATATCAACTGAATAGTATGTCACAAATGAATCATATGTTTATTCTGCTTGATATAATTTTTTTCAAACATAAGAGACTCTCTCTTATTGGCTGGCATGGGTTCAATTCAAGAATAATATCTCGCAATGTGAAATTGTTTCGGGATCTCATCATCATTAAAAGATTCAGAGAATCTGAAGAAATCTATGAACACAAGGGACAAGGCCTAAAACCAATATTGGATGGCTGTGATCTTCGGGCCCTCAGACGGCACTGCATTAATAACAGACATGATCCTGTAGTGGAAATACCTGCATTAATAACAGACATGATCCTGTAGTGAAAATCACTGCATTAATAACAGAAATGATTCTGTAGTGGACATTACTGCATGGGCTCAGGAACACTTCTGAAAACCAGTGTCTGTGAACACAGTTTGTCACTGCATCCACTAATGCAAGTTAAAACTCTACCATGCAAAGAAGAAACCAGAAATAAACAACATCCAGAAACACCACCGCCGCCTTCTCTGGGACCAAGCTCATTTCAAATGGTCTGAGGCAAAGTGGAAAACTGTCCTGTGGTCGGACTAAACAAAATGTTAAATGATTTCTGGGAATCATGGACGTCGTGTCCTCTGGACTAAAGAGGAGAGACCATCCTGCCATCGAGACGTCTTTGTCAGGGAAGGCCTTGCTTATTCCAATAAGACAATGCCAAACCACATTCTGCATGTATTACATTCTGCATGGCTCTGGAGTAAAAGAGTCTGGGTGTGCTAAAATGGCCTGCCTGCAGTCCAGACCTGTCACCCATTGACAACATTTGGCGCTTTATGAAATAAAAAATACAACAAAGGAGACCCTCAACTGTTGAGCAGCTGCATTCATATATCAAGATGAATGGGACAACATTTCACTACAGCAATTGGTCTCTTCAGTTCCCAAACACATCCAGATTATTGTTAAAAGAAGAGGTGACGCAACACAGTGGTAAACAAGCCCCTGTCCCAACGTTTTTGAAACGTGTTGCTGGCATCAAATTCAAAACGGGCTTGTATTATTCCCAAAACAATAACATGTCTCAGTTTCAACATTGATATGTTGTCTTTGCACTAGTTTCAATTAAATACAGGGATTAACGATTTGCACATCATTGCATTCTGTTTTTATTTGCCAATTCTTTTGCAGCATCAAAACTTTTTGGAAACAGCGTATTAGATAATACATAAAAGCAGGGATGGCAATGACTACTATTGACACCAGATCTGTGTGCCAGTGATATGTTATTATGAATCTATTTAGCAAAACCATGCTGTTTATCTGAATGTTGCCACCGCAACAAAATCCCTCCAAAACAGAAAGCTTTTCAGAAATGGTAAAACATTTTCATACAATCATTTCCCATGAAATGGGAACTTTCAGAAGATATTTTGAATACACTCCTAGAGATCCTAGATTCAACGCTAAAGTGAGCTGCTGCTGTAATTACATTTAAAATGACAGCCGCAATGGAATTAATGGCATCAGTTGGCAACGATAAACATCTGATACCCAGTAAAACATGTATTAAGAAATAAGAATGCACACAAAATCCAGCTTAAAATAAATACATTGGTATTATATTGAAAACCTCTGAGAGAAACTTGGTCAGATCTGTTCAAAGCCCGAGCCCACCTGGTCACAACCCGAACCCACCTGGTCACAACCCGAACCCACCTGGTCACAACCCGAGCCCACCTGGTCACAACCCGAGCCCACCTGGTCACAACCCGAACCCACCTGGTCACAACCCGAGCCCACCTGGTCACAACCCGAGCCCACCTGGTCACAACCCGAGCCCACCTGGTCACAACCCGAGCCCACCTGGTCACACCCCGAGCCCACCTGGAGACATCTGCCTTACCATCAGCTGCAATGATAAATGCAGTGTTGTCATAGAGATCTGCTACCTCATCCTCTGTCCATCCAAACTCTTCATCAGCATCTGAGAAACAAGGAATGGATGAGACGGACATGATGGAGACATGGGATGATGTAAAGACATGGGATGATGTAAAGACATTAGTGGAGATTATGAAGAGATTAGTGATGGTGGGGAGGATAAGGGATTACGGAGAAAACAAACAGAGAATGGATAATGGTGAAATTTGGGATAATGGAAAAACTTAATGATGGAGAGTTTCGTGATGGATGGTGAAATGAGGGATGGAGCAGAAAAAAGAAAGACAGCGATCAACTTAATCAGTTTAATAAGGTGCATGTTTCCTGTACATTTGTTTCTGTGTCTATTTGTGTGTGTGTGTTTCTTTGCCTATTTGTGTGTGTGTGTGTGTGTGTTTCTGTGTCTATTTGTGTGTGTGTGTTTCTGTGTCTATTTGTGTGTGTGTGTTTCTGTGTCTATTTGTGTGTGTGTGTGTGTGTTTCTGTGTCTATTTGTGTGTGTGTGTGTGTGTGTTTCTGTGTGTTCATTTGCGTGTGTGGTTATGTCCATGTGTTTCTGTGTGTGTGTTTTTGTGTATGGTGGGAGTGATTGGGGTGGTGACTGGGGTGATTGTGAGTGTGTAGTGTGTGTGTGGTGGGGGGGTGTGTGTGTGCGCATGTAGTGTGTGTGTGTGGGGAGGTGTAGTGTGAGTGTGTGGGGGGTGTGGTGTGTGTGTGTGTGGGGGGGTGTGTGTGTAGTGTTTGTGTGTGTGTGTGGGGGGGTGCTCACTTATGCAGAAGTCATGTTTCAGCCAGTCCAGCTGACGTACCTTCACCTCTCCACCTGGTACAGAAACAACAACAATACAACCCAGAACATCACAACAACAATACAACCCAGAACATCACAACAACACAATAGAAAAACACAACAATACAATCACAACAAAACACAAAAATGCAACAACACAGAGCAACACAACAACAAAAAACTAAAACAAATGGCAAAAGTGAACAATAAAAAAAAAGAACACCATGCAACAACATTAAAACACAGACCTTGTCTTACTAGAATTGGTAAAACCTGTCTAAATAGCACAGCCTACTTGTGTCAAATGTTAGCTAAACCTTGACTAACAAAACCCTAACAATGGCAAAACCTTGTCTAGTTATTAGCTACACTTTCAAGTTGGCTATACGTTGTCGAACAAACACAAAAGCTGAACCTTCTCACCATCCACCTATTATCCAACCCAAGAACAACTCTGTACAAACGAGGCCGGTATAACAGCACGTTGTTCCGTCCACTAAACGTTCACCCACCTGTGGGCTCCAGGAAGTGTTTGTTTAACATCACGTTCTTCTGGCACATGCTAAGCAGGTCCTCTCCAACATCTGCAACACAACGACGGAAACCCTAATGACCATAACCAATTACTACAGCCCAATTTATAAAGCTTTCTGGTCTAGTTAAGATTCTGGCATAACTGGTAAAAACACAGACATGCTATTCATGGTTTGAAAATGTTTAGTTGGGCCTGGGAACCGACCTGTAAGAGGATATTAACATGAGAGGTTGTTGTCAGCGAACAAATGGGGGACAAATTACAGAACAAATCAACATATAGTATCTCATTAAGTTGAGCCACCAGAACAGGCTCAATGTGCCTTGGTATAGATTCTACCAGTTTCCTCGTTCTCAAACAAGACCATGGATGAGACCAAATGTTTAGCCATGAATGTGAGACTAAATGTTTAGCCATGAATATGATACTAAATATTTAGTCATGAATGAGACCAAATGTTTAGCAATGAATATGAGACCAAAAGTTTAGCCATGAATATGACACTAAATGTTTAGCAATGAATATGAGAGCAAATGTTTAGCAATGAATATGAAACCAAATGTTTAGCCATGAATATGAGACCAAATGTTTAGCAATGAATATGAAACCAAATGTCCAAGCTGAGCAGCACCTTTTCACAGGACCAATGTGAATGAGTAACACACACACACACACACACACACACACACACACACACACACACACACACACACACACACACACACACACACACACACACACACACACACACACACACACACACACACACACACACACACACACACACACACACACACACACACACACACACACACACACACGTCTGTGAGACAGCAGAGACACATTTATTCCAACTTTGAGTGATTCTCTCTAATAACCGTTTACATACACATGTGAAAAAAAGTCTACTGTCCTTAACTGTGTTAGATGTAAATATTACTGAGGAATAACAAGACATTCAGATACAAGTTCAGTTTGTATGAAGGGCCAGGCTTTCTGTAATACCAGGATCATCAGCTAGAGGGGGCTGTAGCCCGGCATGTCTTATTACACAGACTTTAACCAGGTATCCCTGCTCACCGTGAAGCTCCAGATTTCTATAAATCTCTTCACTTTCAGCAAACAACACCTACTGAGTTACAAACCCTCCTCACATCCATTCTCTAAGATACACCACTGTGTTGACCAGAGAACTACATCAAGCTAACCCCTGTTGGCTTGCTAGCACCGGTGAAATACAGCATCCTAATTAGCAGGCTTGCTAGCACCAGTTTACTGACAATAATGTTCAGTTGTTTTGGCAGAAAAACAATGTGATACAGCTGCAGTAATAGTACATTGCAGAATGGCAAATGTCTATTGGTCAAATGGAAAAATTGCACACTCATCTTTCACTGATGTTACCAAGACATGCAATCATTTTAACTCAAACAATAGCAGACAAGGGTGAGCAAAATCCCTCAGTAATTTCCTGATTGATGCAAGAAAACTAGCACTGAATAGAGCAGGGAATCATTGGGCCATCTAAATACGTTTTTTACAGCTCTGATACGATTGTCTTCACTTTTGCAAAACTCTTGGGGGACACTATCAAAAAAGTGTCAGACGCTACCTTGGAAGTTGGGGTCTCAAGCTATCGATACCTGCCAGTTTACACAACTAAACAGTCCAGAATCTGCATTCTCCTTTGATATGACTCGGGGAAATGTAGCATAATGTTAACAAACCCATAGTTTTTTAATCGGTTGTAAGTGGCGTTATAAAGCGAGATTTGGTTTGAATGTGAACTGGAGTCTCTGTAGTTCCGATGACTTCCACAAGGTGGAGTAAATTAGGTCTGTTTACGTTCCGTTACGACGGAACACTGGTGGATTTTTATTCCTGCTGTGAATTTATTTAAACCAGGCATTAACAAGCCTCCCTTAGTGTCTGCAAGCATAATCGCCAAAGAAAAGGAAGTCTTAACAATCTTTATTTTAGCAATCAACACTAGCAGTCCTAAATGCCCCTGCTTGCTAATGTGACCTTAACAACACACCTGAGGTGCGTCTTTAGGGCTCAGAAAAACAAAGTGAGATGACTGTTTCCTAATTAGGCAGAATATTGCTCTGGTTTATTAACAGCAAGGCTTTCATTAAATAGGCAGATCATTTCTCTAAGGGAAAAGTTGAATTCATTGGCATAAAACAAACAATAGCCTTCAATGTGAGAAAGAATAAATAGTTAGGTCCAGAAACATTTGGACACTGACACAATATTCATAATTTGCTCTGTACACCACCACAATGGATTTGAAATGAAACAACCGAGATGCACTTGAAGTGCAGACTTTCAGCATACACAGTCCCCTTATTTCAGGGGCTCAAATGTAATTGGACAAATTAACACAATCATAAATAAAATTTTCCTTTTTAATACTTTGTCAAGAATCCTTTGCAGGCAATGACGGCTTTAAGTCTGGAACGCACCAAACGCTGGGTTTCCTCCTTTGTGATGCTTTGCCAGGCCTTTACTGCATCTGTCTTCAGTTGTTGTTTGTTCGTGGGTCTTTCTGCCTTAATTTTTGTCTTCAGCAAGGGAAATGCATGCTCGATCGGGTTGATATCAGGTGATTGACTTGGCCTTTGCAGATTATTCCACTTCTTTGCCTTAAAAAATTCCTGGGCTGCTTTCACAATATGTTTTGGGTCATTGTCCCTCTGTAAAGTGAAGCGAGGTTCAATCAACTTTTCTGAATTTGTCTGAATCTGAGCAGACAATATATCCCTATACACTTCAGAATTCATCCAGCTGCTTCTGTCTTCTGTCACATAATCAATAAACACAAGTGACCCAGAGCCATTGGAAGCCATGCATGCCCATGCCATCACACTGCCTCCACCATGTTTTACAGATGATGTGGTATGCTTTGGATCATGAGCCTTTCCAAGCCTTCTCCATAGTTTTTTCTTCCCATCATTCTGGTAGAGGTTGATCTTAGTTTCATCTGTCCAAAGAATGCTGTTCTAGAACTGGGCTGGCATTTTTAGATAAACAGTTGGTTATCACTATTTCCTGGATGGGAGACCAGATGATGGAAGTGGTGTTGGTCTGAAGGTCAAATCACAGTTCCCCAGGCCAATGAAGCCCGGTTGAATCTGGCAGTCATACCAACATGGTGAGCATGTCACTGTGAGTTTGTAAATCATATTAAAAAAATTAGAGAGAGTGAGAATGCGTGTGTGAGTAAGAACCATTACTACTAAAAGTATGACTGAGAGTTTGACTGAGAGTGACAGAACTTGGACAGGCTAATTAAAAGAAAGGTAAAAGACCTGGAAAACACAGCCATGCATCAAATGGCAAAGTGGAGAGACCCAAGTACAGTTCTTAAAAAAAGAAAAAAAAAAGAGTAATTTCTAAACCAAGAAATCAGACAGTGAGATCCAGTGACATTATCCATGTCTGCTGAACTTGACAATGGATTTTCTCCACATGACTATTCCATGTGAATTGACTGGGACAGAGCCCAGCTGAGACAACCTGGGGAGATAAACACTGGCTGCTGCAACAACTCACCTGTGCAGTAAACCATTTTGGCCACCATTGCCATGACGACGCTGGTCAGTCCAGTCCCTGCCCCCAACTCCAAGACGGTGGCTCCCTTGAACGTGTTTGGTTGAGACAAGATTAAATCAGCCAATAAGAATGCACCACGCCAGACCTACAGGACAGGGAGAGATATACAGTACAAAGAAAAGAGAGGGGGGGGGGGGGGGGGGGGGGGGGGGGGAGGGGGCTGTGTGACCACTTCACAAGGACCAGAGACAGAGCGCCACTTCCTCACTAAATACAAAACTATTAGAGAACACTACTTCCCAAAATGTGAACCTATAATTAAAAGTTTCAACAACCACTCAGATAATGACTAGCTAAGAGGAGAGAACAAAGAGGGCTGTAAGCCAGCAGCACATTATATAACTGCCGGCCAAATGGAGAGTGACAGTGAGTGACACAAAGTGTTGTTGATTTTGCAGTATATACTGGAGTGTTCCCTAATTCGCTACACTCGAGCGACAGTACCCTAAATGTACAGCGCCTTGGCAAAACAGACTTACATTTGGCTGAACTGTGAGCGTGTCGACCGTGCTCAACTGCTTTGTTGGAATTCACTTTACAGATGTTTTTGGTTGCCGGGCAACTTATGTTCGAAGTGGCTCACTTACAGCCATCTCACACAGTATCTACGACTACGGATGAACACGGTTGCGGTTTGGTGCGTCTCCGCACTCACATGACTGATGTTATTCAACAGCGCGAGTAAGACCGACAAAATTCATCATTACTGTAGAAAAAACAGCACCCAATCTCAGGTGCCATGCTGGGTTGTTCTATTATGTGCTTTATTTAATTGAAAACTGTCTACTTCTAATGCTTTGTTAAAACAGCCAAATACCTACGCCAATTGCCGTTTAAAAATAAACTGCCATTTTGAAAGCTACGCCCTCCTCCTTCCATGACCTCCTAAATATGTACATCACCTCATTCCATTGTCAGAATTCTGAACTCTAAACTAAACTATTTACTTGTTTTTTTACCCCATTTTCCGACCTAATCCGTCAAAAGCACGCGCCACTTAGCGTGACCATTCAACAATTTAATTAGGATATTATTTAAACATAATACAAACGATACAGGCTACTTGACAATTCGACATCAACTGGATAGCCCCACTACAACCCCTGAGAGAGATCTGCAAAGATGCCCTGTTTTTGATACCTATTCATTTGGAGAAATGGATCTCGTCTTTTACCAATAACTACTCTCGGTTTTATGATAACTTATTCATGTCACCTACAGAAAAACCTTATACACCCATCAGCCATAACATTATTACCACTGACAGGTGAAGTGAATAACACTGATACACCCATCAGCCATAACATTATGACCACTGACAGGTGAAGTGAATAACACTGATACACCCATCAGCCATAACATTATTACCACTGACAGGTGAAGTGAATAACACTGATACACCAATCAGCCATAACATTATGACCACTGACAGGTGAAGTGAATAACACTGATACACCCATCAGCCATAACATTATTACCACTGACAGGTGAAGTGAATAACACTGATACACCCATCAGCCATAACATTATGACCACTGACAGGTGAAGTGAATAACACTGATACACCCATCAGCCATAACATTATGACCACTGACAGGTGAAGTGAATAACACTGATACACCCATCACCCATAACATTATGACCACTGACAGGTGAAGTGAATAACACTGATACACCCATCAGCCATAACATTATGACCAGTGACAGGTGAAGTGAATAACACTGATACACCCATCAGCCATAACATTATGACCACTGACAGGTGAAGTGAATAACACTGATACACCCATCAGCCATAACATTATGACCACTGACAGGTGAAGTGAATAACACTGATACACCCATCATCCATAACATTATGACCACTGACAGGTGAAGTGAATAACACTGATACACCCATCAGCCATAACATTATGACCACTGACAGGTGGAGTGAATAACACTGATACACCCATCAGCCATAACATTATGACCACTGACAGGTGAAGTGAATAACACTGATACACCCATCAGCCATATCATTATGACCACTGACAGGTGAAGTGAATCAAACCAATCAATCAAATTTATTTATAAAGCCCTTTTTACAACAGCAGTTGTCACAAAGTGCTTTACAGAGACACCCGGCCTTAAACCCCAAGGAGCAAACAACAGTAGTGTTGAATTTCAGTGGCTAGGAAAAACTCCCTAAGGTCGAATTTTAGGAAGAAACCTAGAGATGACCCAAGCTCAGAGGGGTGACCAGTCCTCTTCTGGCTGTGCCGGGTGAGATATTAAGAGTCCAATTGGAAAAATAAATACATTTCTCTGGGCTATTTGATTTTAGACTAGGTCAGAAGTATGACCAGGTGGGACAAGGACAGGGACAGCAACGGGCCCCCCAAACCAGGTAATCCGCAGGTGTGGACCAGGACCTCATCTCCTTCTAAAATGTAAAACTGGAGGAAACTGAGAAAAGTTAGTAGTACATCCCTCATATCCCCCAGCACAATAATATAGCAGCGTAACACCTTGGAACTGAATAATAACTAATAATATCGTTATCATGGCACCTCTCAGTGTGTGGGATAGATTAGGCAGCAAGTGAACATTCTGTCCTCAAAGTTGATGTGTTAGAAGCAAGAAAAATGGGCAAGCGTAAGGATCTGAGCGACTTTGACAAGGGTCAAATTGTGATGGCTAGACGACTGGGTCAGAGCATCTCCAAAACTGCAGCCCTTGTGGGGTGTTCCCGGTCTGCAGTGGACAGTACCTATCAAAAGTTGTCCAAAAGTTGTCCAAGGAGAAAAGTGGTGATGCACGTGGGGAGGGATAGCTGGCTCGTGTTGCCCGATCCAACAGACGAGTTACTATCATCTCAAATTGCTGAAAAAGTGAATGCTGGTACTGATAGAAAGGTGTCGGAACACACAGTGCATCACAGTTTGTTGTGTATAGGGCTGTGTAGCCACAGACCAGTCAGGGTGCCCATGCTGACCCCCGTCCACTGCCGAAAGCACCTACAATGGGCACGGGAGTATCAGAACTGGACCACGGACCAATGGAAGAAGGTGGTCTGGTCTGATGAATCCCGTTTCCTTTTACATCACATGGATGGCTAGGTGCGTGTGCGTTACTTACCTGGAGAACACACGGCACCAGGATGCACTATGGGAAGAAGGCAAGCCGGCGGAGGCAGTGTGATGATTTAGGCAATGTTCTGCTGGGAAACCTTGGGTCCTGCCATTCATCTGGATGTTACTTTGACATGTACCACCTACCTAAGTATTGTTGCAGTCCATGTACCCCTTTGTCATGGCAACGGTATCCCCTGATGGCATTGGCCTCTTTCAGCAGGATAATGCACCCTGCCACAGAGCAAAAATGGTTCAGGAATGGTTTGAGGAAAAATTTCAAGGTGTTGACTTGGCCTCCAAATTCCCCAGATCTCAATCCAATCAAGCATCTCTGGGATGTGTTGGATCTTTTTTTCATAAATGCCTTCTTGAAGATGTGAACTTGAATGTGATTTCATAAACTAGTATGCGAAGTGTAAATATGAATAAAATATAAAACTCAAACCCTTGTTTAACCAGCAGAAAATACAGTACATTTCCTGCTAGACATGACTGGCTGAGATAATGAGGGGGCTGGATATGCTGACATACAGAGTTCTGATTAGTTGGCCAAATCATTGGTTTCTGTCATAACACCCATACTTGTTCAGTAGAATTGTAACCATGGGTTTTTCAAAAGCTATTGTGTTGCTACAGCTTTGTACCAAATTACAGCCCTGAATTTAGCTGATGTTATCACCAAATCTCAGTGGGCGCAAGTTGTGAGATACTACTTTCTGGAGGACAATAATGCCGTGACTCCGAAGAGGAATTGGACAACTTTGAGGAAATCCCAGACTTGAATACTGTTCAAAACGTTCAGGCAAAATTGAGGCCTTTCATTGCAATGCCAGTGGTCGAAAAATAAACGCTGGTTTGTCTTGTATAAAACAGCTGTCCATGGATTACATTTAAAGGTAAAGGACAACCATGGCATCTATGATAGAGACAATGAAAGATGCACAAATTCTTGGAGTATTGAACAGACTCAACTCAAACAACAAAGGATTTTGTATGTAATCATAGCATATAATATATTTTTTGCTAGCCAGATACAGATCATTCTTATGTCCCTTTTTAAAAAGTCAGAATGTTGTTTGCATTGCTAGTTAGCAAACTATAGCTACTGCCAATACTGTTAACGTTAGCTTGTCAGGTAACATAAACTAACTAGCTAACATTTCCTAGTTTCTAGCTTGATCGTTAGGTTGCTAGCTTTACCTGATGATTAGCTATAAAGTTAATAATACTGAAATACTGTTACAGTATACATTACTAATATGGTTAAATTAGTAATCCTGTAACATAATATATTTCATGTATGGTGGTTTTATTTGTTCATTTATTTGCTTTGATATAGTGTGTTCATTAGAGACCAACCAGACCAGTTTAGTACAAGATCAGTGTCCCCAGCTGAATACTTAAAGAGATGGGTGGGGTTAAGACCTAAGAGGATGTGAACTATGCTTTATGCTGAATGGGTGTAAACAAAGACCAGCTCTCTGGCAAGTGTGACAATCATTTAAGTATTTTTTCTCAGAACTAGGTAAAGCAGATTAACTTTTAAAAGCAATATATATTTTCCATAACTTTATCAAACGGTATTATATACCATTACAAAGCTCTGAATCTGGACCTTTATAAAATGCAATAAAAAGCCAAACTCAAATTTTGCGATAGGAACCTGTTCCTGAATTCTGTCACATGGCAGTAAACTAGGAGACTAGGGCTTTGCATTGGTGTTATCAAGTCGATAGCCCCAGTAGAACCCCAGAGAGACCGGCAAAGACGCCCCATTTGCATAGCCTATTCATTTGGAGATATGGACTCCTCTCAGTTCGATAACTCATGTCACCTATAAATTGGCTGCGTAATTTGGATTTTGTACATTTGCAGGGCCTAATAAACAAATGAAAATACTATGGCCTGCGTTCTTGGAAATAATCGTTCTTTGTATTGTTTTCTTAATAATTTTATTATTATTTTTTTTTTAATGTATTTTTTTGGTATGATCTGTCATTCAATACAAGAATGTTATTGTATTCTTCAAATTCATTACCCATTTTAAACAAATTGTGTAATTTATAATATTTAAGGCTATTCTATATAATATGATGACCCGGTAGGTGAACTGATGCTCTGGCTGGATGGGGATGCTGTGGAGATTGTGTATGCAGGTTTTCTGAGCTACATCATCATTACTTGGACACACCTGGTGTCTTAAGTCTGAATAAGTCCCTGATTAGAGGGTTGCATTGAAAAAATGTGTGGAACGGGCTTCGAAGGCCAGATTTGAATACGCCTGGTATATGCTAATAGGGCCGATTCATATGCTAATAGGGCTGATTCGTATGCTAATGACGACAAATGGCGTTTGGCTCTGGCGGATACTGGGACTCTGAAAGGCATGGCGGTTCTAGTGTTATTTTTATTCACAAACTGAATACCATCCCACGCACATTTCACTAACATGTTCACTTATGACTTCCCATCTTCACTCAACGTTTTGCCCTTGGTGACGTCAATCTAGAGCTAACACCATAGTTCCAGCCATAGATGATAGAACATGACTAGTGTTAAGCGGGTGTGAAGTGGCTTGACGTTTACGTCCAATCTATGCTTTATATACAGGGGTTAAATTGGGGCAGACTAGAACAGGGGGGAGGAACAACCCATATAATACAAAACAGAACATTATTTGACTGCCCATCATTTGCTTAGTTTTACTTGCAGCCGTATTTGCTGTCAAGAGCCAATCATGTTTCAGCGTTGTTAGACGGCGTCCCGGTCATCGCCGTAGTACAGAAAGCGCAGTGGGAAATGCGGGCGCCTATGAAGAGAGGCACAGCATGCAGACTTCTGTAAAATCTAAAATCTACTTTTGAACCGTGCTCGGGAGGTACGTTTACTGTCCGCTTAACAAAACGTTATAACAAAAGCGATAATCTTAGGTACAATTTACCCATCATAACGTCCAAGTTTGTTTATCACATTATGTTGAAATGGAGCTTGCTAACTTGGTTCGCCTGGCGTAACATTAGCTGGTGGCTTAGTGATTAAGTCCCTTACAGTAGCCTATGTCAGCTAATTAATTTAATTATTAAAGCTGAACAGAACATTTACTAATAAATATGATAATACTGTCTTTTACTTGCAGTGTAATACTACACTAGCTCATTCAGGCCAACTACAGTGGCTATAAAAAAATCTACACAACCCTGTTAAAATGCCAGGTTTTTGTGATGCAAAAGAATGAGACAAAGATAAATCAATGTTTTTTATTTTCCCCCCTCAAAGATTTCAGTTTGTTTTTCAATTGAATTGTTCACATTATAGCTCACATTACAGGTGGAACAAGTTCTGACATTATTTATCTTTGTCTCATTCTTTTACATCACCAGAACCTGGGGTGTGTAACAGGGGTGTGTAGACTTTTTATCCATTGTAACTGATCACACCAACTTATTGTATCTGACAGAGAGACAACAGGACTGATTATTCTCAAGGGTATTTCGTTGTGAATTTGTATTATTAGTTACTACACAATAAGAGTGTAAGCCAATTAAATGAATGAATGAAAAGAAACAACACAAATATGTCTAGAGATGTATTAAATGTAAAGTAAAGGCCTGTAGTTCTGTTTAATATCTAATATAAACCTTGCATTTGCTTTTAGATTAAACAAATGCTCAACATAATATAATGGGTATAGGTATGATGTTCTGGCACTGTCCCCGGTGCTGAAGTGAAAAGGATTACAGTACTTAGTGTTAACCTACCGTATCCGTTAGTTGTTTATTAAACCGGTGATTCTTCAGGCAATATGGACGGTGATATATTTACGGTAAGCTGCCGACCCTCCACACCCGTTTAGGGGCAAGAGTTCCCTCACTTTCCAAATTTCCAATTTAACCCATTATATGGTTCCAGCTAAAAGCTGACGACTTTACTCAATTCTAAAGATGCATTTACTGCAATATATTTCCAAGAAAGGAGAGTGTGACCAAGTTAAAAACAATTGTTTGATATGGAATATTAAACATGTCAAAACTTTATATTGAGGGCTGTGGTCGGACAACTTTTGGTTAGATGTTTGCTTAGGCTGCTGCTTAGAGAATACGCATCGAGCGTACGTTCCAGAATAGGACCCAAGGATAATATTCTAGCAAAATACATGACATTAGTATTTTCTATCATTTATTTATTGAGCTCAGACAGAAAATAACAGCTCACAGATGTGCAGTGTATATCATTAAACTTTCGGACAATAGCGAAAGTTTAATGATCTAATGGTCTTCTGGATGAAGAGAGAGCATGAGAGAGGAAAGATTGAGCCAGAGACAAAGCTAGAGACTGTAAACGAAGGGGAAGTAAAATATGACTCACCTGTTTACCAACATCTTCTAAAGGTGTGGCCATGGTGTGTTCTGTAGAGAAATTGAAATACCCTGTAAATAGACAGTATATTGTAGTAATAACACAGAAGGGATGTGGTATGCAGCCAACACATCAAGGCTGAGAGGGCTGTTCAAATGTTACCAGGTCCCAGAACAAATCAGTTGGATGGGCATTAGATTTCCATTGAGGAGAAAGTTATTTTACCATGTGGCATCATACATAGTTAATGGGTGTTAGTAAAGACAAGGGATGAATCAACTGTAAAATATATAACCATTTAATTTGGCATTAACACCTCCAGTCCTGTCTGAACAAAATACTATGCACCAAATGTCCTTCAATTTGCTAGCAACTGAAACAACTGCACAACAGAAAGCAACCAAGCCAGAGACACAGCATGTAAATATATTTAGGCAGTGAAACAGTGGGAAAAGAAAATTAAGGTTAAGAGACCACTGCAAATTGTAACCCTTCTGTTCCTCACTCAAAATTTTCCTTTTCTACTTTTTTGAAAAGATGTTTCAGTCTGCCCCAATTTAACTATACGTGGCCAGTGAAACAGCGTCTGACTATACGTGGCCAGTGAAACAGCGTCTGACTCTACGTGGCCAGTGAAACAGCGTCTGACTCTACGTGGCCAGTGAAACAGCGTCTGACTATACGTGGCCAGTGAAACAGCGTCTGACTATACGTGGCCAGTGAAACAGCGTCTGACTATACGTGGCCAGTGAAACAGCGTCTGACTATACGTGGCCAGTGAAACAGCGTCTGACTATATGCTATTTAAAGGTATTTATTTTAGACATTCCCTGGGTATACTGCGTCAATTACCACAGCCAACCAGCTTCAACCTAATTTATATTCCCATGTTAACACAGTCTACTGCACTGAGATCTCAGGACAAACTTGTCTCTTGGATAGAAAATGCAAATCTTTTAAATTCTAAAGTGTGTTCATACTAAAATAATGTGGCTGACTTCACATATAGTGTTTGTGCCCAAAGCTAAAATTTAAGGACCCCATCCTGTTAGATTATGTCCAATTTTGATCTTCAAACAAAATCATGAAACTGGAAACATCATGGGACGACATCTTGAGTCCAAGATATTGATCTTTGTTAGATCTTCGTTATGTTCTCCAATAATAAAAGTTTAACACAGTCTTTTATGCCAGAGGAGGCGATCAATGATCATATAGCCAACCCCTAAACAGCCTATACATCCTCCAATCAGAAATGTTTATTCTATTTTCAACCCATGTATGTTCTGTAGTGTCCATGGGTCTATTCATGAGACCTATGACAGTCACACACACACATACAGTCTTCAGGTTCCTAGCAGGATGGACGGCTTTAATGGGAAACAGATGTCTGCCTTGTCTCCTCTGTGGACTTTCAGTCAGTCCTTCCATGCATCATTTCACAAACACTGGGCAGTAAAAAAAACAGAGCTCAGAAGAACAAATGGATTTACAGAGCAGGCATAAACAGCAGCAATCAGAATGATTTTCTTACC
This sequence comes from Esox lucius, assembly GCF_011004845.1. NCBI lineage: Eukaryota > Metazoa > Chordata > Actinopteri > Esociformes > Esocidae > Esox > Esox lucius. The sequence goes on from NC_047579.1 coordinate 53,370,527, forward strand.
AATCTTGATGAGGTCTCTAGATTCCTCCACCTCCTCCTCCTCCTCCTCCTCCACTTCTCCTGCCTGGCTGAGGATAACCGGGTGGACCATGTCCCGGTCAGTGCACCTTTCTGGGAGGTTGTGCCTGCAGGACCATTTTATAGATATAAACCCTTCAGTTATGGAACTGGCCGTCCAGACTGCACCAAAATAAACATTAAGTGCATTAAAATGTGCAAATGAAAGCCTTTCCACCTCATTTTACAGCCTGTCCTCCAAATGTATCACTATAAAAACATACCTCTGTGCATTTTTCTATTTGAGACATTTAAAAGCCACTTATATCCAGACTGACTTACAGTTGTGAGTGGATACACACCCATTCTTTACACTAGGTGTGAGAATTACAGCAATGAGTGGATACACATCCATTCTTTACACTAGGTGTGAGAATTACAGCAATGAGTGGATACACATCCATTCTTTACACTAGGTGTGATAATTACAGCAATGAGTGGATACACATCCATTCTTTACACTAGGTGTGATAATTACAGCAATGTGTGGATAAACTCCCATTCTTTACTCTAGGTGTGATAATTACAGTAGTGAGATAATTACAGTAGTGAGTGGATACACATCCATTCTTTACAATAGGTGTGATAATTACAGTAGTGAGTGGATACACATCCATTCTTTACAATAGGTGCGATAATTACAGTAGTGAGTGGATACACATCCATTCTTAACACTAGGTATGATAATTACAGCAGTGAGTGGATACACATCCATTCTTTACACTATGTATGATAATTACAGTACTGAGTGGATACACTTCCATAATTTACTCTAGGCATGATCATTATAGCTTTTCCCCCCAAATTTCATAATATCTCATTTGTAATTGCGGCCCCGCTTCCTCACTCCAACTCTCAGTGAACCCAGGGCAGTTAATGTCACTGTGACGTCCTCCGCCGGTGTAGACCCGCTTCCGCGCTCCACCACTCATGAACGCGCCCCTAACTCCACCTCTCATGAACGCACCCCTAACTCCACCTCTCATGAACGCACCCCTAACTCCACCTCTCATGAACGCACCCCTAACTCCACCGCTCATGAACGCACCCCTAACTCCACCGCTCATGAACGCACCCCTAACTCCACCGCTCATGAACGCACCCCTAACTCCACCGCTCATGAACGCACCCCTAACTCCACCGCTCATGAACGCACCCCTAACTCCACCGCTCATGAACGCACCCCTAACTCCACCGCTCATGAACGCACCCCTAACTCCACCACTCATGAACGCACCCCTAACTCCACCTTTCATGAACGCACCCCTCGCTCCACCACTCATGAACGCACCCCTCGCTCCACCACTCAGGAACGCACCCCTCGCTCCACCACTCAGGAACGCACCCCTCGCTCCACCACTCAGGAACGCACCCCTCGCTCCACCACTCAGGAACGCACCCCTCGCTCCACCACTCAGGAACGCACCCCTCGCTCCACCACTCAGGAACGCACCCCTCGCTCCACCACTCAGGAACGCACCCCTCGCTCCACCATTCATGAACGCACCCCTCGCTCCACCACTCAGGAACGCACCCCTCGCTCCACCACTCATGAACGCACCCCTCGCTCCACCACTCAGGAACGCACCCCAGTCATCAGGTCCCAATCACCCTCATTCTGGGCACCTGTGTCCCCACCTGTGTCTGGTTTATGCCCCTGTTTAATTCGGTTCAGTTCTCCCTGCCCTTTGTGAGGTATTGTTTGTCACTCCGTCATTCATTACTGAGCCTTCTGTTTTCGCCGTCGCCTAGTGTTATTCTGATATCGATTCTGGTGTTTTGACCATAGCCTGATCTGCTCCTCGACTTCGTCTCTAGCCCTGTGATTTTGTATTGTTTCGTATCTCGTGATTCTGACCCTAGCCTGTACGACCGTCCTTCGCCTTGCCCTACTTGGAGTTCATCTCCCTTATAAACCGCCTGCTCCGCGATTGGAACCAGCCTCTCTCCCTCTCCCTTTCCCCATTCATTACAGTCACACATCCAACTACACTGCTCAAAAACATTAAGGAGAATACACAATCACAGTATAACACCAAGTCAATTAAAGGTTAGGGATGTCAATCTGTCCAGTAAGGAAGCATAAGTGATTTAGAATCAATGTTACCTGTATTTGTACAAATGAAAGTGACAACAGGGGCACTGGAGAGGCAACAGCAAGACAACCCCCAAAAAGGGAATGGTTTTGCAGGTGGTGCCACAGACTGTTACTCTCTCCTTATCCTTCCTTACGGATTCTTCTGTAGTTATGCATTTTGCTGGTGTCCTAGTCACTGCTGGTAACATGAGGCGGAACCTGCAGCCCATTCAGGTTGCACAGGTAGTCCAGCTCCTCCAGGATGGCACATCCATGTGCTGTTGTAAGAAGGTTTGCTGTCTCTCCCAGTACAGTTTCAAGAGCATAGAGGAGATACCAGGAGACGGGCCGTTACACAAGGAGAGCTGGACAGGGCCGTAGAAGGGCATCAACCCAGAAGCAGGACTGTTACTGTCGAAAGTTAATTTATCAATATCTGCTCCTTTGTGTGAGGAGGAACAGGAGGAGCACCACCAGAACCATTCACTATGCTGCATGCAACATCATCCAGCATGGGTGGGTCAGTGATGGTCTGGGGAGGCACTACCTTGGAGAGTCACACAGACCTCCACATGCTAGCCAACGGTACCCTGACTGCTGTTAGGTACCGGGATGAAATCCTCAGACCCATCGTCAGACCTTACGTTGGTGCAGTGGGCCCTGGGTTCCTCCTGGTGCAGGACAATGCCCGGCCTCATGTAGCCAGAGTGTGTAGGCAGTTCCTGGATGATGAAGGCATTGATGCCATTGACTGGCCCTCACGTTCCCCAGACCAGAATCCAATTGTGAACCTCTGGGACGTTATGTATCGGTGCATCTGACACCACCAAGTAGCACCACAGACTGTCCAGGAGCTCACTGATGCCCTGATCCAGGTCTAGGAGGAGATCCCCCAGGACACCATCCATCGTCTCATCAGGAACATGCCCAGACATTGTCAGGAGTGCATACAGGCATGTGGGGGCCATACAACCTACTGAGTCACATTATGAGTTGCCATGATGAAATTCACGCAAGTTGGAATCATTTATTTTAATTTTCAATGTGAGCTTGAATCCAGCCCTCAATTGGTTGCTTTTGGTTTCCATTGACTGTTATGTCATTTTGTTCTCAACTAATTCCACAATATACAGTAAAGATTTTGATATTCAATATATTTTGTTCATAGAGACCTGATGTGTGATTTGAGTGTTCATTTAATGTTTTAGAATAGTGTATTTAGAGAATGTATAACAAGTGGACTAATGAAGTACACAGTGCTGTTTTTTGTAAAATCTCTCTTTGTATATTAGTATAGTTTGCTCGAACATGTCTGCGGAAGATTCACAGTTTGATGTGTTTTTGAAACGTCAGCTTCCTTACTATATGTTACCATAAAAAACACAAAAACAAGACAAGTTATTTTGGAGACAGGCAAGTTGTCCAGTATGGTGGGAGTTGTAGTCTTTGAGTGTAGTTCAGTGAAGGCTTTTGAGCTTTGGGATTCCTATTGTAACAACTGACCTCCGTGTGACCTCAAGGTCTCCGTCTTCATCCAGAGGTGGTTCTACCCCTCCATCAGTCCCACTCCTCGTCTCATCTCTGCTTCTGCTCTCCTCCTGGGTGTCACAGTCTAACCCTTCCCCTCTGTTTGGGGATCCAAGGTCACAGCTTTCCTCTCTGCTCCACAGGATTTTGAACCGGGAGATGAACACTGGACACACAAGGTCAGATCAGTAAACACACACACACACATAGATCAACTGGGTGTGCACGAATACACCCACGTTGCAAGAACACACACACACCCCCCTCTGGTACCTGGCTGTCCTACGCCGTTGAGTCGTGTCATCATGTGGCTGGAGTTTGGCAACAGCAGGTGAACGTCAGACAGCACAGTGTTGTGGTGGAAAGTGATCTGGTCCATGATTCTCCCTGCATGTCGTCTACCTGCTGACACCTGGGGAGACAGATTCACAACCTCAGATACTAAACGCCAAGATCACACATTCTACCAGGGCATGCCTTTGACTAATACTAAAACAACATCATCCACTACTAACACAACTACAACATCCACCACTATTAGAACATCTACCACTAACACAACTACAACGTCCACCGCTACTACAACAACTACGACTAACACAACTACAACATCCACCGCTACTACAACAACTACCACTAACACAAATACAACATCCACCGCTACTACAACAACTACCACTAACACAAATACAACGTCTACCGCTACTACAACATCTACCACTAACACAACTACAACATCCACCACTACTACAACATCTACCACCAACACAACCACATCCACCACTACTACAACATCTACCACTAACACAAATACAACATCCACCGCTACTACAACAACTACCACTAACACAAATACAACGTCTACCGCTACTACAACATCTACCACTAACACAACTACAACATCCACCACTACTACATCTACCACCAACACAACCACATCCACCACTACTACAACATCTACCACTAACACAACTACAACGTCCACCGCTACTACAACATCTACCACTATTAGAACATCCACTACTAACACAACTACAACATCCACCACTACTACAACATCTACCACTATTAGACCATCCACTACTAACACAACTACAACGTCCACCGCTACTACAACATCTACCACTAACACAACAACATCCACCACTACTACAACATCTACCACTAACACAACTACAACGTCCACCGCTACCACAACATCTACCACCAACACATCTACAACGTCCACCGCTACTACAACAACAACATCTACCACCAACACAACTACAACATCTACCACTACTAAAACATCTACCACTAACACAACTACAATATCCACCACTACTACAACATCTACCACAACTACAACATCCACCACTACTACAACAACATCTACCACTAAAACAACTCCATCTACCACTAAAACAACTACATCTACCACTAAAACAACTACATCTACCACTAACACAACATCCACCACTAACACAACTACAACGTCCACCGCTACTACAACATCTACCACTAACACAACTACTACGTTCACCGCTACTACAACATCCACCACTACTAAAACATCTACCACTAACACAACTACAATGTCCACCGCTACTACAACAACATCTACCACTAACACAACTACAATGTCCACCACTACAACAACATCTACCACTAACACAACTACATCCACCACTAACACAACTACAACATCCACCGCTACTACAACAACATCTACCACTAACACAACAACATCCACCAGTAATACAATATGTACCACTAACACAACTATATCTACCACAACTACAACAACTACCACTAACACTACTACAACATCTACCAATAACAGTACTACAACATCCACCACTACTACATCTACCACTAACAATACTACAAGGCCCACTAATACTACATCTACCACTAACACAACTACATCCACCACTAACACAACTACAACATCCACCGCTACTACAACAACATCTACCACTAACACAACAACATCCACCAGTAATACAATATGTACCACTAACACAACTATATCTACCACAACTACAACAACTACCACTAACACTACTACAACATCCACCACTACTACATCTACCACTAACAATACTACAAGGCCCACTAATACTACTTCTACCACTAACAGTACTACAACAACGGCCACCACTACTACAACACTACTACTACATCAACATCTACCACTAACACTATTACAACAACATCCACCATTGCTACAACACTACTACTACATCAACATCTACCACTAACACTATTACAACAACATCCACCACTACTACTACATCAACCACTAACACTACTACAACAACATCCACCATTACTACAACACTACTACTACATCTACTATTACTGTGGAATAACAACATCCACCACTATTACTACTACTACAAAATATACCACTACAGTAGCTCTCTACCCAGGTAGTACTACAGACTACACGCACTAGTTGAAAGCAGCTGGTTTGCTGTCCCTTCAATCTGCTGGATCGGTCGGGCTGCATGTGTCGTGCTCGTGCGTCAAACAGCATTTTTTTGTGATACAGTATAGCTAAAACCTGAAGTAGGCCTACTTGTTGGCAGTTTAAGCTAACCCAGCCATCACCTGCAGGTTTAATACGGGAGTGGATCCCCAACAAAGAAAAACAAACAATCTCATCCACAGAAAATAATGAGGACCTTCTGAAAGATGGCGATACAATGAAGGTGTTCCAAGAACATGGCTGGAGTTTACGGAGAGGGTTATATTTGCAGTGTGTCGTGTCAACGCAAAGGAAAAGTGCAGAGGAAATTCCTTCAGTGTTGGCACAACAACCTTGAAACTGGAGAATACACTCACCTAAAGGATTATTAGGAACACCTGTTCAATTTCTCATTAATGCAATTATCTAATCAACCAATCACATGGCAGTTGCTTCAATGCATTTAGGGGTGTGGTCCTGGTCAAGACAATCTCCTGGACTCCAATATAAATGTCAGAATGGGAAAGAAAGGTGATTTAAGCAATTTTGTGCGTGGCATGGTTGTTGGTGCCAGGCGGGCCGGTCTGAGTATTTCACAATCTGCTCAGTTACTGGGATTTTCACGCACAATCATTTCTAGGGTTTACAAAGAATGGTGTGAAAAGGGAAAAACATCCAGTATGCGGCAGTCCTGTGGGAGAAAATGCCTCGTTGATGCTAGAGGTCAGAAGAGAATGGGCCGACTGATTCAAGCTGAGTGCAACTTTGACTGAAATAACCACTTGTTACAACCGAGGTATGCAGCAAAGCATTTGTGAAGCCACAACATGCACAACCTTGAGGCGGATGGGCTACAACAGAAGACCCCACCGGGTACCACTCATCTCCACTACAAATAGGAAAAAGAGGCTACAATTTGCACAAGCTCACCAAAATTGGACAGTTGAAAACTGAAAGAATGTTGCCTGGTCTGATGAGTCTCGATTTCTGTTGAATAAGAACATGGATCCATCATGCCTTGTTACCACTGTGCAGGCTGGTTGTGGTGGTGTAATGGTGTGGGGGATGTTTTCTTGGCACACTTTAGGCCCCTTAGTGCCAATTGGGCATTGTTTAAATGCCACGGCCTACCTGAGCATTGTTTCTGACCATGTCCATCCCTTTATGACCACCATGTACCCATCCTCTGATGGCTGCTTCCAGCAGGATAATGCACCATGTCACAAAGCTCAAATAATTTCAAATTGGTTTCTTGAACATGACAATGAGTTCACTGTACTGAAATGGCCCCCACAGTCACCAGATCTCAACCCAATAGAGCATCTTTGGGATGTGGTGGAACGGGAGCTTCGTGCCCTGGATGTGCATCCCACAAATCTCCATCAACTGCAAGATGCTATCCTATCAATATGGGCCAACATTTCCAAAGAATGCTTTCAGAATCAATGCAACGTAGAATTAAGGCAGTTCTGAAGGTGAAAGGGGGTCAAACACAGTATTAGTATGGTGTTCCTAATAATCCTTTAGGTGAGTGTATATAAATTCACAAAAGCTCACAATGTCACCATGATTGCACGTCAGTCACCAGAGTACAGTCTCTGCGCCTCCAGGCTTTTAACTTAATATTATTTTATATATTAAGTCCTCAATAAATTATAATTCTTGCACTTAACAGCGAATACCCCTGAATGTGTTACAATTTTGTGTTGAAACAGTTGAACAAATATTTCTGCATACAGTTAATGTTACTACCATTATCACTGCTCTCTACTATAGGGCTGATTGAGACTCGCATACAAGACCAAGATGACATGCTAAATACTACTAACAGGAAATTGCAATAGTAAAAAGCAAGGTATTTTTTTGGCTGGTAAAAAATCTTTCTGTCGTACATTATTTTATCTAACAGCTGCTTTGGCTGGTAAGCCAAAAAGTTAATTTTGTGCCCTGGCGCTGCCACTACAGCAACCTCTACAACTATAGCTACTCCTACTTTCACTGGTCAAATTCTTTTTGTAAAAGACAATCTGGACCTTTGCCAAAAGCAGACAGAAACCATAGACAGATGAGCCAACAGCTAAATATATTATCAGGCCCTTAGACAAAGACAAAGTGAACAGTCAGGGCAATAAAAACTACATTTGATGTAACCATGGCTACCAAATAAGGAGAGATTGAAAATGATCGGTATTCATTATAAGAACAACATTTAATAAAGGGGAACAAAAATCTCTAAATTGATGAGTACTGTAATTTAGTATACAGTTCTTGACAAGATCCGACAAGTGGATTTATTCGATACAGCATCAGTCTTTGCATGCTGTCACTCTCCTTTCCGTTATTATATAGGTAATGAAGATACTATTTAAACACTAGGTAAAACAGTATACGCAACAGCTTGTCCATCACTCACTCGTCCACTACAGTCGTGGTGTAACTTGCTATCTAACAATCCATAATGTATCAACGACAATGTTCAAAAAATCCATGTCAAGTACGTCTTCATTTGATAACCAAACAAACTAGCAAATAACTAGTTAGCTAGCTAGGCCATAGCTATGGTAGGCACTTCTGACAAATGTAAACGAAGGGTTAGGGTTAGAAGGGGTGAAAGAAACACACTGAACATAACAGATTGCGTATTGTGTAGTTAGCTACTGTAGCTAAAGTAACTTTCAAACGGAATGACAAGGTCAAGAGACTAGCTCAATTTAACCACGATGCTTACAAGCTAACGTTAACTAACAAGCTAATGGGGTAATTAAAATGATGTACATAAATTAAATGACATAATCTAACAACAAAATGTGTAAAACACGAACTGAAATCTAAGCTTACAAACAACGCACAGCAGATTCGCTGCTGGTCCCAAATGTCGCCTTCCAAACACCATTGAACCTACACGTGCCGCATTATTATTACACCTACCAACACAGGAAACAAAATACACACAAAACGTTCCGCTTTTAATATGGATTTATTTAATCGTTTTTAAACCAGTTATGTAAATTGAATTGAGGGCAGCATCTCATTTTCTATGAAGGACCAAAGGAGTCAAAACGAAATAAATAAACCTATAATTAGTTAAATACATACATTATTTTAACTGGCAGATTATTATGAAATGTGATTGATAATGCCACCTATACCCTATGTTAAAATATGTCTGCTAGCGTTAGGCTGCAAGTAAAGTCTCTTTAATTTGGGTTATAACAATATAATAGTAGTTGGTCACATATTGAAGCACAAATACTCCACAGAAATCTCAGTTGGGAGAGAGTGATCAGACCCCACTTGGATGTTTTATCATTCCCTAATGATTATCTGTTTGAGCATTATCGTTTTTCTACACAATCAATCATTTATCTGAACAATATTCTCAGCCATCATATCGTTCCTATGACAAATCATGGACAAGCTCTCAGTTAAGAACAAATTATTTTTGTTGCAGTTTTCTGTATAACATCGTGATTAGGAACTACACTGTTGCTAACCACTGACAGAGCATTGAGCCAGACCCAACTACACTGTTCCTAATCACTGACAGAGCATTGAGCCAGACCCAACTACACTGTTCCTAATCACTGACAGAGCATTGAGCCAGACCCAACTACACTGTTCCTAATCACTGACACAGCATTTAGCCAGACCCAACTACACTGTTCCTAATCACTGACACAGCATTTAGCCAGACCCAACTACACTGTTCCTAATCACTGACACAGCATTGAGCCAGACCCAACTACACTGTTCCTAATCACTGACACAGCATTGAGCCAGACCCAACTACAAGTTACTTCCTCTTTGGGGGTTCAGGCTGGGTGTTTTGTAAAAGCACTTTGCAACAACTGCTGATGTAAATGGGCTTTATAAAATACATTTGATTGATTGATTGCTTGAGGTGATGAGACACAAGCCTATCCTGAAAAAACATTATAAAGTGACTAAATCATTTTTGAAACAAATCATAATCTAATAAAAATGTCTAACTGATTACATTAACACAATGTGTGCAACACTTAAAACTTGAAAATGATACTCATAAGTAGCACTTGGATTTAATTATACTAATAACTGAAGTGATTGGGGTTATATTAGTCCTATGAAGCTCATATACATATTCAGTTTAAACAGTGAGAACAGTTATTTAAAGGGTAACCTTCCAGCTTAGGTCATTCAATAGGAGAATGGGTGGTAAGGGGTGAAATATTATTTTGTAACGAATGTAAATAAATACAAATTAATTTAACTGAAAATACATAAAATTATTTATTTTAATAAAAATTTCAAGGAAATGTATTTTATTTTCATGGTTTTTGTTTGTATTTTTTTATTGTATTTTTCTATTTTCATCTCAATGCCATTGTGAGGTTGATCCCCAGTTGTGACCTGAGACAATACCATGAGGTCCCTGAACACAACTCTCCTCTCAGGTTGCAATCACCAGATTTTAACCACCTGTATTTGTTCTGTGTTCCCCATTTAGTTCAGGGCTGTGTCTCACTGTGGTTGTGAGGTATTGTTTGTTTTAAGCGCAACTATACTAAGCCCAGTTTTTGTCTTGTCATATAGATTGTGAAAATCCTTCTTTGTGTCCTGACCTGGGCCTGCCTTTTCCTAACTGCTGTTTTCTAGATTTTCCCTTTGGTACTTCTGCTCCTGTCCAAGGGACCATTTGCCAGCAAGGACATCACCATGGACAATAGCCAAAATTCACAGCCTGTTCATCCATCTGTGACCAACTACTATTATATTGTTATAACCCAAATTAAAGAGACTTTACTTGGAGCAGCCTAACACTAGCAGACATCTTTTAACGTAGGGTACAACTGACCTTTGGCTTGTTGAACACCAAAGCAGTCAAAACGCAACAGAAGACGATGAGTACTTCGTTTTCAGACTTGTTTGGCATATCAGCGGACGGTATGCATCTGCTCTGAGTGAACTACTGCTGTTGGGAATTCAAAGCTGCCCAACTCATGTGATGTGCGGTAGCCTGGTTAATATCTTGAGGCCGTCTTTATTCTGTGTCTTTATTAGGTTTTGGAGAGAATCCCAATCCGGAAAATTAACAAAATCTTTGACAGTTTTGCTCAGTTAGAGTACACCTCACTGAAGTCTAATATGAGGGCTTTGCAAACTGTTTGGAAGTTCACCCTTCTTCCAGCTGGCAGCAAATCACTTTTTCTTTTAATGGAAGCCCTGCTTTAGACCTGTCAGATGTTTCCTCAGTAACTGTGTGTCACCCATAGACACCCACAGAGGCCCAGTCCCCTCCTGTTGGGTATTTAGAAGCCCAGTCCCTTCCTGTATGTTATTCAGAGGCCCAGTCTTCTCCTGTTGGTTATTTAGAAGCCCAGTCCCTTCCTGTATGTTATTCAGAGGCCCAGTCTTCTCCTGTAGGTTATTTAGAAGCCTAGTCCCTTCCTGTATGTTATTCAGAGGCCCAGTCTTCTCCTGTAGGTTATTTAGAAGCCCAGTCCCTTCCTGTATGTTATTCAGAGGCCCAGTCTTCTCCTGTAGGTTATTTAGAAGCCCAGTCCCTTCCTGTATGTTATTCAGAGGCCCAGTCTTCTCCTGTAGGTTATTTAGAATCCCAGTCCCTTCCTGTATGTTATTCAGAGGCCCAGTCTTCTCCTGTAGGTTATTTAGAAGCCCAGTCCCTTCCTGTATGTTATTCAGAGGCCCAGTCTTCTCCTGTAGGTTATTTAGAAGCCCAGTCCCTTCCTGTATGTTATTCAGAGGCCCAGTCTTCTCCTGTAGGTTATTTAGAAGCCCAGTCCCTTCCTGTATGTTATTCAGAGGCCCAGTCTTCTCCTGTAGGTTATTTAGAAGCCCAGTCCCTTCCTGTATGTTATTCAGAGGCCCAGTCTTCTCCTGTAGGTTATTTAGAAGCCCAGTCCCTTCCTGTATGTTATTCAGAGGCCCAGTCTTCTCCTGTAGGTTATTTAGAAGCCCAGTCCCTTCCTGTATGTTATTCAGAGGCCCAGTCTTCTCCTGTAGGTTATTTAGAAGCCCAGTCCCTTCCTGTATGTTATTCAGAGGCCCAGTCTTCTCCTGTAGGTTATTTAGAAGCCCAGTCCCTTCCTGTAGGTTATTTAGATGCCCAGTCCTGTCCTGTAGGTTAGGAGATTCCTGATTCTGTTAGGAGAAAGACTGCAATGTGCAATCACAATGGCAAGATTTGTGAGAAAAGAACAACCAAAGGAGCAGCAACAACACTGTACACATAACCAATATTAATCTGAATATATTCTCCTTTTTCACAATGTACATAACTTATATTGTAATATTATTGTGTGTAATGTTTTACTTACAACTTCATAAGATATAATGTTTATATACTTTGGTTTTATTTGTTATTTATTGTATATTTTCTCAGCTGTTTTGGCCTGTGCCAATAAAGACTTTACATTTACATGTCCCAGAGAAAAAGCAGCTTCTGAGCCTCTTCAGTATTGAATGATAAATGTTTTATGAACTTTTGGCAGGCACATCATCCTGTAATAAAAAATTTATAAAAAATTATAGAAAATTAGTCTGATGCACAAAAACAATATGAATTATAAATGTCGGAACAATTTTGAATACATTTACTGTATTTAATTTCAACATTATTAGTGTTTTATCAGCATTTAGAAATTGAAATACGTTATACAACAGTTTACCCGCGGTAACGTCTGATAGCAGCCAATGCTGACAGAGTTCCAGTTAGAACAACTACGAGACAGGAAGCAGTCGTTCCCCTTGCTCAGCCAGAATCGCTGCTTTTGTGGAGCGATGTCTTCCTCTGTGAAAATTGTCATTGTGTTCAAAGGATTGCAAGTTTGAATAAAATGCTAATAATGCATGCTAATAAGGTGATGTGAAGTACATTAAAAAGAATATATATATATATATTTATACATATTGTTTTCCACTTGGAAAGTAGGTAATGTGGGTGGCACGTAAACAATGTTGGGAGCTCTTAACAGCACTGAAGAGCACACATACAAAGAAAAACATCCTGAAGTCTCTTAAAAACGCAGGGTTCACCATGAGGTAGCAGAACAAACAACTGTACCATGCCTTGATACAACTCTATTGGAGGGATGATTTCACACCATTCTTCCACCACAGGCTCAATCATTTAGTGTTTTGTTGATGGTGTTGAAAAGTCAGAAGTAGATCTTTAAACAGGATATGTGACCAGCATACATACACTGACAGGTAGGACTGGTCCTGAGAATCATAACTGTCTTCAATGTATATTTTATTGGTGTCCCAACATTGCCCTCTTTTGGCGTAGCACAGTACTGCATCCTGTGGATTGATGGTAGAACGAGGGTGTGAAATGCTGTCCAAACTAGGATGAAAGGCACAAAGAGAACATGCAGTTCATCTTTTTGATAACACTTTTTTTGGATAATCAATCTGTCAATGATCTACAGACTATCTACAGACTATCCACCGACTATCAACAGACTATCTACAGACTATCTACAGACTATCCACCGACTATCTACAGACTATCTACACACTATCCACCAACTATCCACTGACTATCTACAGACTGTCTACAGACTATCCACCGACTATCTACAGACTATCTACAGACTATCCACCGACTATCTACAGACTATCCACCAACTATCCACAGACTATCTACAGACTATCCACCGACTATCAACAGACTATCTACAGACTATCCACCAACTATCCACAGACTATCTACAGACTATCCACCAACTATCCACAGACTATCCACCAACTATCCACAGACTATCTACAGACTATCCACCAACTATCCACAGACTATCTACAGACTATCCACCAACTATCCACAGACTATCTACAGACTATCCACCAACTATCTACAGACTATCCACCAACTATCCACAGACTATCTACAGACTATCCACCAACTATCCACAGACTATCTACAGACTATCCACCAACTATCCACAGACTATCTACAGACTATCCACCAACTATCCACAGACTATCTACAGACTATCCACAGACTATCTACAGACTATCATCATTTGTTTTAACTATCTGCTAGTTCTAACCCTAACCATGAACCTCATCCTATCCCTAAGCCTTATATTAACACATAATCTAAAACTAACACTAATCTTAACTTTAATAACTATTTAGTTTGTTTTTGATACTTTGATAATAGTATGAATATCTATAGCGTAATCTACAGATGGTAATTTTGAGGCTCCAAAAAAAGTGGAATGATCTTTTTCTAAATCTTTTTTTAAATGTGTTGGCCTCTCTGCTCTCCCTCCCTCCTTTCTGTTCACTCACTTCTTCCTTTCTTTTCTCTGGTCCTCTCTATTCAACACATATTTCAAGTCTCCACCTCTCTTTCAACCCTGCTCTCCCCTCTATCTTTTCCTCTCTCTCTCCTCCCCTGTCTCCCACCTCTTCTCTCTCTCCAAATCCTCTCTTGACTTTCCACCTCTCTCCTTTCCCTCCGCTCTTACTCACCTCAGTCTTTTTGTCATCCTCTTCTCTCTCCCTCTGTGTGTTTTCATCCTTTCAGTCTCTTATGCTCCCCACCCCCTCTTCCTCACAGAGTCTCCCTCTCTCCTCTCCTCATTCTGTCCCCTTTCTCTCTGTACTCTCCTCTCCTCATTCTGTCCCCTCTCTCATCTCCTGCTGTCCAGAATGGTGAGACTGACGCTGGGGATTCTGGCAGTGTTTCTGGCTGTGTGTGGAGTGTCCAGCTTTGTGTTGCTGGGGGTGGCTATTGGGACGGACTACTGGTACATCATAGATGTCTCTCAGAGGGATGGCAGCTCCAATATCTCCCTCAGCTCGACCTCGGGACTGTGGAGAACCTGCAACTGTGAGTCCCTCATGTAATGTTCATTGATTTATTTCAGCATTATCTGAGCCCCATTTTTAGTTTGCTCTTTAGTGCTTCCATGCTAGCCGTGTGCATGTTTTCGGCGGGGGGTCAGACGAATTGTGAGTTGAGACCAAATCAGGGAAGGCAGACTCAGAGTGCAGGGCTGAAGAAGCTCACTGGCTGTTATGTGGTTGAGGAGCCAGACTGGGTGACAATGTGATGTCTCTCTACTGTAGCCAACCAGTTTGTCAGAACCTTGTCAAAACAAACCTGACAGCTGTTGGCTGAAGCAGAAGAACTCTACTGTGGAAACCCTGGCTAGAATAGCTGTGCTGTTTATGACACTGACAACCAGGCTAGAATTGCTGTGTTGTTTATAATGAGACTGACAACCAGGCTAAAACTGTTGTGTTGTTTAGAGTTAGACTGACACCCGGGAATATAACTGCTGTCTTATTTTGAATGAGAAAAACAACCAAGCTAGAACTGCTATGTTGTTCATAACGAGTCAGACAACCAGGCTAGAACTGTTGTGTTGTTTAGAATAAGACTGACAACCAGTCTAGAACTGCTTTGTTGTTTATATTGAGTCAAACAACCAGGCTAGAATTGATATGAGGATATACAAATCAGATATACAAATCAGTTTCCCAAAAAGTTGTGATGCTGCGTAAAATGTAAATAAAAACAGAATGCAATGATGTGCAAATAATTTAAACCCTATATTCAATTGAAAATAGTACAAAGACAGCATATGAAATGTTGAAACTAAAATATTTAATTTTTTCTAGAAAAACATATGCCCACTTTGAATTTGGTGTGAGCAACACGTTTCAAAAAGGCTGGGACAGGGGCAACAAGGGACTGGATTTGTGTAATGCTAAAACAAAACCTGGTGGAATATCACACAACTAATTAGGTTAATTGGCAACAGGTCAGTAACGTGATTGGGTATTAATCATTCCAGAGAGGATGGGTCTGTCAGAAGTGAGGATGGGGAGGGGTTCACCACTCTGTGACAGACTGCACGGGCAAATAGTGCAACAATTTAAGAATAACGTTTCTCAAAGTAAAATTTAAAAGAGTTTGGGAACCTCATAATCTACGGTACATAATATCATTAAAAGGGACAAGGCCGAAAACAAATATCTGATGGCCGTGATCTTTGGGCCATCAGGCGGCACTGCATTAAAAACAGACATGATTCTGTAGTGGACATCACTGCATTAAAAACAGACATGATTCTGTAGTGGACATCACTGCATTAAAAACAGACATGATTCTGTAGTGGACATCACTGCATGGGCACAGGAACACTTCAGAAAACCACTGTCCGTGAACACAGTACATCACTGAACCCACAAATGCAAGTTAAAACTCTAATATGCAAAGGAGAAAAAATATCAATAACATCCAGAAACACTGCTGTATTCTCTGGGCCTGAGTTCATTTGAGATGGTCTGAGGCGAAGTGGAAAACTGACAAATCAAAATTTCAAGTTATTTTTGGGAATAATGGACGCCACGTCCTCCGGGCTAAAAAGGAATTGGACCATCCGACTTCATATCAGCACACAGTTCAAAAGCCAGCATTCGTGATGGTTTGGGGCTGCATTAGTGCACATGGCATGGGTGACTTGCACATCTATGAAGGCACCATTAATGCTACACAATATACAGGTGCTGGTCATATAATTAGAATATCATCAAAAAGTTGATTTATTTCAGTAATTCCATTCAAAAAGTGAAACTTGTATAATGTATACATTCATTCCACACAAACTGATATATTTCAAATGTTTATTTCTTTTAATTTTGATGATTATAACTGACAACTAATGAAAACCCCAAATTCAGTATCTCAGAAAATTTGAATATTGTGAAAAGGTTCAATATTGAAGACACCTGGTGCCACACTCTAATCAGCTAATTAACTCAAAACATTTGCAAAGGCCTTTAAATGGTCTCTCAGTCTAGTTCTGCAGACTACACAATCATGGGGAAGATTGCTGACTTGACAGCTGTCCAAAAGACGACCATTGACACCTTGCACAAGGAGGGCAAGACACAAAAGGTAATTGCTAAAGAGGCTGGCTGTTCACAGAGCTCTGTGTCCAAGCACATTAATAGAGAGGCGAAGGGAAGTAAAAGATGTGGTAGAAAAAAGTGTACAAGCAATAGGAATAACCGCACCCTGGAAAGGATTGTGAAACAAAACCCATTCAAAAATGTGGGGGAGATTCACAAAGAGTGGCCTGCAGCTGGAGTCAATGCTTCAAGAACCACCACGCACAGACGTATGCAGGACATGGGTTTCAGCTGTCGCATTCCTTGTGTCAAGCCACTCTAGAACAAGACACAGCGTCAGAAGCGTCTCGTCCGGGCTAAAGACATAAAGGACTGGACTGCTGCTGAGTTATGTTCTCCGATGAAAGTAAATTTTGCATTTCTTTGGAAATCAAGGTCCCAGTGTCTGGAGGAAGAGAGGAGAGGCACAGAATCCACATTGTTTGAAGTCCAGTGTAAAGTTTCCACAGTCAGTGATGGTTTGGGGTGCCATGTCATCTGCTGGTGTTGGTCCACTGTGTTTTCTGAGGTCCAAGGTCAACGCAGCCGTCTACCTGGAAGTTTTAGAGCACTTCATGCTTCCTGCTGCTGACCAACTTTATGGAGATGCAGATTTCATTTTCCAACAGGACTTGGCACCTGCACACAATGCCAAAGCTACCAGTACCTGGTTTAAGGACCATGGTATCCCTGTTCTTAATTGGCCAGCAAACTCGCCTGACCTTAACCCTATAGAAAATCTATGGGGTATTGTGAAGAGGAAGATGCGATACGCCAGACCCAACAATGCAGAAGAGCTGAAGGCCACTATCAGAGCAACCTGGGCTCTCACAACACCTGAGCAGTGCCACAGACTGATCGACTCCATGCCACGCCGCATTGCTGCAGTAATTCAGGCAAAAGGAGCCCCAACTAAGTATTGAGTGCTGTACATGCTCATACTTTTCAAGTTCATACTTTTCAGTTGGCCAACATTTCTAATAATCTTTTTTTTGTATTGGTCTTAAGTAATATTCAAATTTTCAGAGATACTGAATTTGGGATTTCCATTAGTTGTCAGTTATAATAATCACAATTAAAAGAAATAAAAATTTGAAATATATCAGTCTGTGTGTAATGAATGAATATAATATACAAGTTTCACTTTTTGAATAGAATTACTGAAATAAATCAACACATTTTATGACCAGCACCTGTATATTGTGTAGCATTAATGGTGCCTTCATAGATGTGCAAGACAACCATGCCATGTGCACTAATGCAGCCCCATACCATCACGAATTCTGGCTTTTACAGGTTTTGAAGCAACACATCAAGTAATCAAGACAACATCTCTGTCAGGGAAGGCCTTGCTTATTTCACCAAGACAATGCCAAACCACATTCTGCACATATTACAACAGCATGGCTCCATAGCAAAAGAGTCCGGTGCTAAACTGGCCTGCCTGCAGTCCAGACCTGTCACCCATTAAAAACCTTTGGCACATTGTGAAATGAAAAATATGACAAAGGAGAACCCGAACCGTTAAGCAGCTGCAATCCTATATCAAGCAAGAATAGGAAAACATTTCACTTTCAAAAGTACAGCAATTGGTCTCCTCCCAAACGTTTTCAGATTATTGTTAAAAGAAGAGGTGATGCAACACCTCCCAGCTTTGAAACGTGTTGCTGGCATCCAATTCAAAATGGGTATGTATTTTTCCAAAAACAAAAACAATCAGCATTTGATATGCATTGCATTCTGTTTTTATTTACATTTTACACAGCGTCCCAACTCTTTTGGAAACAGGGTTCTCGTTAATGGGCTGGGTGGTAATTAGGGGGGTGTAAGTGATTGGAGACATTAATACCTCATGAGGATTGAATGTAGTTGATCTCTGTGTTCTGTTCTGTATACTCCCCAGCCCAGAAACAGTGTCAGCCATTCGTCAATCCGTTTGAAGGCGGAAAAAACATCACAGATACTTACAGGCAACTATTAAGTAAGAACACTTACACCAACATAACACTACTAATATATTTACACTAGTAAAACACACTAATAAATACTTACACTAATCAAGTGTTTACAGTGACATTATCAGCCCTTAGTGGGTGTGGCCAGCCTAGCATATCTACGGAGTGGCTGGAGAGACAGCCCTTAGTGGGTGTGGCGAGTCTAGCATATCTAAGGGCTGTTCTTACGGAGTGGATGGAGAGACAGCCTTTAGTGGGAGTGGCCAGTCTAGCATATCTAAGGGCTGTTCTTACGGAGTGGCTGGAGAGACAGCCCTTAGTGGGTGTGGCCAGTCTAGCATATCTAAGGGCTGTTCTTACGGAGTGGCTAGAGAGACAGCCCTTAGTGGGTGCGGCCAGTCTAGCATATCTACGGAGTGGCTGGAGAGACAGCCCTTAGTGGGTGTGGCCAGTCTAGCATATCTAAGGGCTGTTCTTATGGAGTGGCTGGAGAGACAGCCCTTAGTGGGTGTGGCCAGTCTAGCATATCTAAGGGGTGTTCTTACGGAGTGGCTGGAGAGACAGCCCTTAGTGGGTGTGGCCAGTCTAGCATATCTAAGGGCTGTTCTTACGGAGTGGCTGGAGAGACAGCCCTGTGTGGGACCAAGGTGCCTTTAGTGTGATTATAAACCAGTTGCCAAAGCAATTAGAGTAAAACACTATAGTATTTAAGGCAATATAAAGTCTCTTATAAAAGGTGTTTCAATACTGAATGCTGATAGCTGTGTTACGTGAGACCGTATACCATGGCTGTAGTCTGGTTTATAACAGCAATAAGTCATCTCAGGGTTTGTGATATTTTGCCAATATACCATGGCTGAGGTCTGGTTTATAACAGCAATAAGTCATCTCAGGGTTTGTGATATTTTGCCAATATACCATGGCTGTGGTCTGGTTTATAAGAGCATTAAGGCATCTCAGGGTTTGTGATATATTGCCAATATACCATGGCTGTGGTCTGGTTTATAAGAGCATTAAGGCATCTCAGGGTTTGTGATATATTGCCAATATACCACGGCTAAACGCTATGTCCAGGCACTCTGCAGCCCATCAAGCCTTAAGCTTCAAGTATTTATTGATTGTCTGGCCCATTTCTCACATGCTGTGCTCACATTCTTTTAATCTTTGGCTTCAACAAAAAACAGTGGGGAGGGGGGCTGGGTATCTGTCATGAATCCCCCGAATCTCCGGCTTAAGTGGTGAGTGACGTAAAGAAGAAGGATGCATGAGCTAACAGGGTGGCGCGATTGTCAGAAAGAACTGTGACTGGCAAGACGGCGTTCAAAGGAAACTTCAGCACGTTAACAACAGTGTTGAACGGTTCCCTTTTGGCCTGGTGTTATTAAACGTATCAAACTTAATGACAGATGAAGGCAGATGATCAGCGTGAACAACGAGCTCTAGAGAGTAACGCCACACTACTTCAGCAATGTGGACATGAAACGTTTCCAAAACACTAAAAAATCTGATAGAAAGAAGCTCTCGTCTCCCTTCCAATGGACCAATGACAAACATTGGGAGGTGCGAGACCATCCAACTAATCACAGTTTGTGCCTTGCTAACGCGCCACGAGAAAAAGCTAGGTGGAGCCAGAGGCCCCTAATGGTCAGAAGCACCTGGGCCCGGGCCCCATCTGCCTGGTCCATAACGCGGCCCTGCTAATAATGAAACATGACGTCAAGCTGTTACCTTTAGTACAGGAAATACCATTTACAAATACAGTTAACATGAATGAAAGATGAACAATGAAATTAACAAGGTCAGGGTCAAGGGTAACACCAAGGTCATTTGTTACCTTCACGAGTGCAGTCTCAGTACTGTGATGGGGTCTGAAACCGGACTGGAGCATTTCATAAATGTTATTTGTCTTCAGAAAGGCATTCAGTTGTTGGGAAACACATTTTTCTTAGATTTTTGAGAGGAACGGCAGGTTTGATATTGGCCTATAATAGTTTAATATCTGGATCCAGATTAGATTTTTTTAATGATTTACAAAAGATACAAATGCGTATGTGATACAATGTGTGGACACAGGACATGAATTCATGTATCTAGTTGATTGCATGAACAATGGGCTAAGTGATATAAACTATTCATAAGATAATATAATGTGTTAATATGATTACAGTGGGCAAGATATTCAGCTATACATGGTTTCTAACCAATTGCTCATTGTAGTCTTTGTAAAGGTAGAATAAATAAATCACTAGAGAGAGGTGGACACAAAAATAACTACCTAATGGCGAAGTATCAGTTATTCATGGTTTATAGCTACTGTACCATGGGTCATTAGTTAGTCATTGTTAATTTAGGATAATTAATCCCTGAAGGGGACACAAAATAATGACCCAATAGTGCGCTATCAGTTATTAAGCGTGCCTCAGTTGTGTCCCTAATCATCACGGGCGTAAAGGTGGGCGTGCATAACCAGATTAGTGAGCGAGGAATTGCTAGTTTAATCTTCTCGGGTTTTGGTTGGTTAAAACAGCATGCATAAGATAATATTAGCTGACCCATAAAGAATGTGATTTAGTAGGTTAATCTAATATTGACGCATCTTTCTCAAAACAATGACAAGCAATACCTGGTGTTTTAACTTTTTCAGACAGGACTAGAAGATTTGACAAATATTTTTCAGATAGCGGTAACATGGCGCTGCATTCAAGATAAAACATTAGGCTATATGGAATTGATCACGATATTTGAGGAGAAAAGGTGTCTCGGGAAGCTCTGCCAAAGGATGATGATTTGCATTTGTTGCAGCCACCTCAACTCCATACATGTAGGCCATGTCATTCTGCTTGCAGAAAAGTCTTATCATTGATTATCATTGGCTGCTGATGACATTGGCCCTTCAACACATCAGATACCCAAACCCAGGGACCTACAGACCATACACAAGGCCCTTCAACACATCATATACCCAAACCCAGGGACCTACAGACCATACACAAGGCCCTTCAACACATCAGATACCCAAACCCAGGGACCTACAGACCATGCACAAGGCCCTTCAACACATCAGATACCCAAACCCAGGGACCTACAGACCATACACAAGGCCCTTCAACACATCAGATACCCAAACCCAGGGACCTACACACCATACACAAGGCCCTTCAACACATCAGATACCCAAACCCAGGGACCTGTATACATCAATACAAGTAGCTTCTTTTAAGCTTTTTACTTTTGTCAGTGCACTGAATCAAAAATAGTTACAGGCAACACAGAAATAAAAATCTATTAGGGTAAAATGATCACAGTTAACACAGAGATAGCAGGAGATTGTTTCATTTACACAGATGCTATTTCTCCTGTGTGATGGCAATTTCTAAAGTCCTATTTACGAAAATGGTAGGTAAGACAGAGGAAAACTCCATACCATACCATACCATCTTCTTCCGCTTATCCGGGGCCGGGTCGCGGGGGCAGCAGTCTAAGCAGGGATGCCCAGACTTCCCTCTCCCCAGACACTTCCTCCAGCTCTTCCGGGGGGACACAGAGGCATTCCCAGGCCAGCCGGGAGACATAGTCCCTCCAGCGTGTCCAAGGTCTTCCCCGGGGTCTCCTCCCGGTGGGACGGGACCGGAACACCTTCCCAGGAAGGCGTTCCGGAGGCATCCGAAACAGATGCCCAAGCCACCTCAGCTGACCCCTCTCGATGTGGAGGAGCAGCGGCTCTACTCTGAGCTCCTCCCGGGTGACCGAGCTTCTCACCCTATCTCTAAGGGATCGCCCAGCCACCCTGCGGAGAAAGCTCATTTCGGCCGCCTGTATCCGGGATCTTGTCCTTTCGGTCATGACCCAAAGCTCATGACCATAGGTGAGAGTAGGAACGTAGATTGACCGGTAAATCGAGAGCTTCGCCTTGCGGCTCAGCTCTTTCTTCACCACGACAGACCGAAACATCAACCGCATTACTGCAGAAGCTGCACTGATCCGTCTGTCAATCTCCCGTTCCTTCCTTCCCTCACTCGTGAACAGGACCCCTAGATACTTAAACTCCTCCACATGTGTTTTGTGGATTTGGAGAAGGCATTCGACTGTGTCCCTCGCGGCATCCTGTGGAGGGTGCTTCGGGAATATGGGGTCCTGGGTCCCTTGCTAAGGGCTGTCAGGTCCCTGTACGACCGAAGCAGGAGCTTGGTCCGCATTGCCGGCAGTAAGTCAGACTTGTTCCCTGTGCATGTTGTACTCCGGCAGGGCTGCCCTTTGTCACCGGTTCTGTTCGTAATTTTTATGGACAGAATTTCTAGGCGCAGCCAGGGGCCGGAGGGTGTCAGGTTTGGGGACCACACGATTTTGTCTCTGCTCTTTGCGGATGATGTTGTCGTGTTGGCCCCTACAAGCCAGGACCTTCAGCATGCACTTGGACGGTTTGCAGCCGAGTGTGAAGCGGTGGGGATGAAAATCAGTACCTCCAAATCCGAGGCCATGGTCCTCAGTCGGAAAAGGGTGGCTTGCCCACTTCAGGTTGGTGGAGAGTGCCTGCCTCAAGTGGAGGAGTTTAAGTATCTAGGGGTCCTGTTCACGAGTGAGGGAAGGAAGGAACGGGAGATTGAGAGGAAAACTCAATTTGCACAATAATCAGTTTATTCTTGCAAGGAGAGAATACACAGGTTACAAAGTAACAATGAATAATCTCTAAAGTAAAACAGGACAAGCATCATCATTTAAAGGAGAGTAAAAAGGGGTGTGGTAATATGTGTGTCAATAAAACACATTCACATGGTAAACCTTTTCAACCTTTTAGGAGTCACAATGTCTGGACACCCAAGGATAGACCCTAAAAGTGTTATACATATTAACTAATTTACAAGTAACTAATCCACTAGTGCCAGTCAAGGATGATGTTCAAGGATGTCTCCCTGAGTCAAACACCAGACCCCACTCTACCTACATTCCTTTACTTATCCAAACATGGGGACTCAGTCCTTTAATCAGTAAGAACACATCAGTGTAAGAAAATTTCCCTGACAATCCGCCCTATATCATAAAATGTCATGTAATACAAACATGCAACGTTTAACCAATCAGACCATTTACATCTATTCATTAAGCTACAGACTACTACAAACAATGCTCCTGAACAACATGATCTTTTATGATATCATCATCCCAGTAATTTGGGAACTGGAACATCTCTGAAACATCAGAATCCTCATTTACATGCTGCTGGACCATTACCTATGTTCAGAAAACCTGGCAAATTAACGTGGCGAAATGCAAGATCTATTTTAGTCTAAATAGTGTGCTCTAACACATATACTTGCGTCCTAACGCAAAAAGGGAGTCCTAACTCTTAGTATACTCGCGCCCTAACGCTGAAGTGCCCTAACACTCTTATCTCAATTAACGTGTTCCTAACACCTGTTAATAGACCCGTCGGCCCGTAAGTTAGATAATATAACTGCAGATTTAAAATGTGCCCTAACACATATCCAATGGCCTTTTCCCGACTGTATTGTGCTCTTACCTCCAAATTCAATTTCCACGGGCAACCTGTACTGATCATGCACGAGTCTCAGCTCCAGCCAGGCACTCCTTCTCAACCCCACAAAGGATAGCCTTTTTAGGGGGATAATGGAATTTCCAGAAAATCTCTCTCTGGCCGTGCACGGTTAACCTGTTTGGAAAAAGGACTCAAACCGAGCAGGATTAGGATCCCGGACGAGCCCCCAAATTGTGATGGCAATTTCTAAAGTCCAAACTATTTACGAAAATGGTAGGTAAGACAGAGGAAAACTCAATTTGCACAATAATCAGTTTATTCTTGCAAGGAGAGAATACACAGGTTACAAAGTAACAATGAATAATCTCTAAAGTAAAACAGGACAAGCATCATCATTTAAAGGAGAGTAAAAAGGGGTGTGGTAATATGTGTAACAATGAAACACATTCACATGGTAAACCTTTTCAACCTTTTAGGAGTCACAATGTCTGGACACCCAAGGATAGACCCTAAAAGTGTTATACAGATTAACTAATTTACGAGTAACTAATCCACTAGTGCCAGTCAAGGATGATGTTCAAGGATGTCTCCCTGAGTCAAACACCAGACCCCACTTTACCTACATTCCTTTACTTATCCAAACATGGGGACTCAGTCCTTTAATCAGTAAGAACACATCAGTGTAAGAAAATTTCCCTGACACCTGATAACACAAGTTTCATTACCCAAAGCAGTTACAAGCAACACAGAAACAAAAATCCTCCAATAAATGTTGAAAATGGGCAAGGGAGCCAAGAGTCCCAAGTTTAAGTTTGGTCTGCAGACCATTCCACAAGCAAGTAGTGTATTCATACCAAATTCTGTTGATTTCAAGACAATCTATAGCGAACCGAGTCGGCAAAGAAACTTTTAAAATCGTGAGAAGAGAGCTTAGTTAACAATTGCATTCCTTCTGTAATTCTGTGATGCCAAGCAGGTTGTTGTTTTCTGCTTTTTCAATCCTTTATTCCACTATGTATTTATATTGCGTTATATCGACAACCTGGATACGGCAAGCAGAATACAGGATTGATCAAATAGCCAATAGAAAGGTGATATTGAAATGAAGTATGTTCCCTCAGTCAATGCTGCAGACTGCATCATTCACTTACAGCAGCATGGACATTCATAAGAAATCCCGGTATGATCTCAGGAAGGCAATAAAAACAGCAAAAAGTCAATAGAGACAAAATACAGCTCTGGAGAAAATTAAGAGACCACTGCAGCTTTTTCTTTTCCAAAAAAGTTGAAAAGGAAGGTTTTGAGTGAGGAACAGAAGGGTTAAAATTAAGAGACCACTGCAAATTGAACGCTTCTGTTCCTCACTCAAAACCTTCCTTTTCAATTTTTTTGAAAAAGAAAGAAAAAGATGCAGTGGTCAGAGTCCTGCAACGGGTCGGGTACCCATGGGTACCCGCATAAAAGTGGTCAAAACGGGTGGATTGTGACATTCCTAAAATTCCCGGGCGGGGATGCGGGCGGATAATTAACTCTTTGCGGGCGGGTAGTAGCGTGAATGAAAAAAATTGCAATATTTGTATGTCTAAATTACCATTACACAATCACACATACAAAACAACGATATGACATTTGACCCATCACGTCAGCACCACTGCGACAGCGCGCCTTTTTTTAGAGGGAATGTTTATCGTAGCGTAGTTGAAAGCGAGCGTTGCAGGATGGATGAAGTAAAAGTAAAGTTGGCGAGTGGAGTATATAAAATTGTTGACAACAAGTCTTTAAAGGCGAAATCGGATGTCTGGAGAAAGTGTGGTGTAATACGAGATCAGGAAAATAACATAAGCGGCTTTGCGGCTTGCAAAACATGCCATAAAGTTTTGCCGTTTGATAGCCGAAAGCTGGGCACGTCTTCTCTTAGGAAGCACGTCGAGACTTGCAAGAGCACAGCAGGCCCAGGGGTTGCCAGTGCGACAATTGACAGGTACTTTGCCAAAGGCTACAAACCTCCAAGAGGGGAAGACAAGGAGGCGATAACACAATTGGCGGTGCAATTTGTGTGCCGAGACATTAGATCATTTGAGAATGTGTGTGGCGAAGGATTTTTGGAACTGGCACAGGGCTTAATTGACACTGGGGCACGAGTTGGCTTTGTGGATGCACGTCAGCTTCTGCCCGATCCAACTACTGTCTCCCGTAGGACCACTAAATATGCTGGGGATAAAAGACAAGACAATTCCGGAGCTGAGGGAACAATTGACCGAGAGCAACGGGGCTGTGACGCTGGATTTGTGGACGGATGATTCCCGAAAAATTTGATCTCTCTGTGTGACAATACATTACATTAAAAGCAATTGGGAACTGCAGGAGCGAGTGCTCTGCACAGCTGAATGGGACAGCAATTAACGTAAAACAGCTGACAACCTCAGGCCAGCCATCGTCCAAGCACTCCGCAAATTTGGACTGAATCAGTTCTTTCCGAAACTAGTGTACGTAACTGACAGAGGTGCAAACATTGTTGCGGCCCTCCGCACAGCCACGAGATTGAGTTGCGCAGCACATATCTTGAACACAGTATTCCATACCACACTTGGGAAACCTGCTGAGGATGATGTGTTTGGCAAAGAGGTATCTGGTCAAATTGAGTCCGCTAAGTCGCTTGAGACTTATTTTAAGCAGTCACATCTCCAGAATCGTCTGCAAAAAACGCTGAAAGCATCCGTGGAGATGCGATGGAACTCGCTTCACACGATGCTGGACTCCATTAGCAGCCAGTACGAGGCCATTCGTGCTCTTCTGGAGGAACGTGACGAAGAACACCGTTTAAACTGCATAAGCAAGGAGACTATGCATGACATTGTCAATTTTTTGGCACGATTCAAAGAAGCCACCAAAGCCCTGGAAGCATCCAAAACTCTGACCATTCACTTCACAGCTGTGTGGTTGGAGCGCCTCAAACGTCACCTTCAGCCGTCTTCTACCAACAGTCTGACATTGTCATTGCTTAAAGAAAAATGCCTCAAGATTTTAAATGAGAAATTTTAGCTGCATCTCTTGCACAAGCTGGCAATGTTCTTGCATCCAAAGTTGAAAAGCCTAAAGCTGCTGGCAGACCATGGTGAAATTATTATAGTTCATAGCGAAGCACGGCGTCTTGTGAAAGGTAAGCTATTCAATAACAAACTATGCTATTATGCTTGTCTTCAGTGGTGGAATGTAACAAAGTACAAATACTTATTTAAAAAAAATAAAACCATTTTATGATCAGTTTTCCCACCTGCCTAAACAGGAATAAAAAAAAAATCTCAATGTTCATTTATGATATACGAGCTCCAGTTCACGCTCGCATCCGTGTCGTGATCATCTAATTGTCTGCTACTTTTACTTCTTATTTATAAAATACAGGCAATTGGTTGATGAAATATTGATTAAAATTAAGATACAATTTATTACAAAACAAAATTAACTTTAAAGAAAGGCTTTGTGAATTTTATTTCTATTTAGGCTAATGTTAACTTCAAATAGGGGTGTGTCGCGATTTTGGTTTTACAGCCCTAATTATTAGAAAATAGACATTAAGAGAATACATTGTAAAGCAAATAGTTAAAGTACATTTTAAAACCAGGTACTTTTTACTTAAGTAGCCTACTGAGATTCAGTACTTCCACTTCCACCATTGCTTGTCTTTAATAATTTACAATTATTTTACTTTTGTTTAAATAATTACATCCCATGTGTCTATTTATTTTAAATAGAACTTGAGCATGTCGACCCCAGCTACTAAGAGAGTTGGTTTGGTTTCAACAGTTGATTGTTTGTCAGACGTAGAGGACTCCAGCGATGACACTGTGCCGCCCGAGGATGAGGTCTCTGCGTACATCGAGTTCAAGCCACCCAAGGGGGATCCTTTCGATGTTTTGTTGTGGTGGAAAAAATTTCCAAACCTGGCAATGATTGTGCGGAATGTTCTCTCCATCCCAGCATCGAGCGCTGCGAGTGAGAGAGAGAGACTTTTCCACAGCTGGATTTGTAATCCAAGAACAGAGAACGCAACTTAAACCTGGGACTGTGGACGATAACCTTTTCCTGCACAGTAACCTTAAGAGAAAGTAAATGCATGCCTATATTGTTTGTGAGCGACAGGCTCAGCAGGTTGTATTTTTTCTTGTTCTTTTTTTGTTTCATTAATAGGTCTTTGCGTAGGCTATAGGCTGTTATCAGGTTCCATAGTCTATTTATAATTTAGGTGCCGATTGTTTACTTAAATGTCGCAATACAAGGCACACTTTAGTTAAGCCTATTTCATTAAGCTGTTGCGATGTTGAGAGGTGTGTGTGTGATTTATCGCGGGCACGGGTCGGGTAACGGGCCAAATATTAACGGGTCTGGGCGGGTGGGATTTCATTTTGATATTATCACGGGTGACGGGTCGGATCTGCTGCTGAACTTTGCGGGTACGGGCGGGGGCGGGTCTCCAGAAATGGACCTTGCAGGACTCTGGCAGTGGTCTCTTCATCGGAGCTGTAGAATGTCTCTACCAGGGCTCCAATACCAGGAACATGTGTAGTGGTCTGAGAACCATCACTGACTAGAAAGGCAATGCAGGTAGTGTATACAGGTCTGCTCTTTGCAGATGATGTTGTCGTGTTCTTTGCGGATGATGTTGTCGTGTTGGCCCCTTCAAACCAGGAACTTCAGCATGCACTGGGACGGTTTGCAGCCGAGTGTGAAGCGGTGGGGATGAGAACCAGTACCTCCAAATCCGAGGCCATGGTCCTCAGTCGGAAAAAGTTGCCTTGCCCACTTCAGGTTGGTGGAGAGTGCCTGCCTCAAGTGGAGGAGTTTAAGTATCTAGGGGTCTTGTTCACGAGTGAGGGAAGGATGGAACAGGAGATTGACAGACGGATCGGTGCAGCTTCTGCAGTAATGCGGTCGATGTATCGTTCGATGTGTCGTGGTGAAGAAAGAGCTGAGCCGCAAGGCGAAGCTCTCGATTTACCGGTCAATCTACGTTCCTACTCTCACCTATGATCATGAGCTTTGGGTCATGACCAAAAGGACAAGATCCCGGATACAGGTGGCCGAAATGAGCTTTCTCCGCAGGGTGGCTGGGCGATCCCTTAGTGATAGGGTGAGAAGCTCGGTCACCCGGGAGGAGCTCCGAGTAGAGCTGCTGCTCCTCCACATCGAGAGGGGTCAGCTGAGGTGGCTTGGGCATCTGTTTCGGATGTCTCCGGAACACCTTCCGGTCCCGTCCCACCGGGAGGAGACCCCGGGGAAGATCTAGGACACGCTGGAGGGACTATGTCTCCCGGCTGGCCTGGGAACGCCTCGGTGTCCCCCCGGAAGAGCTGGAGGAAGTGTCTAGGGAGAGGGAAGTCTGGGCATCTCTACTTAGACTGCTGCCCCCGCGACCCGGCCCCGGAAAAGCGGAAGAAAATTATGATGATGATGAGGTAGTGTGGGGGAAGTGTCGGCTTCTCTCCCAGAGGAACTGAACTCTTTCTATGCTTGCTTTGAGAACATCATCCCTGGCATGGATACTCAAATGGACCAGGACGGCTGCCCTTTCCAAATGACCAGGTCAGACGTTTGTAAAGCCCTAAAAAGGATAAACAGCTGCAAGGCTCCTGGACCAGACAACATCTCAGGCCGTGTTCTCAAGGTCTGTGCAGACCAACTGGCTGATGTCTTTACTGATATCTTCAACTTATCGCTACGTCAGTCAGTCATCCCCACCTGCTTCAAAAAGACCATAATTGTTCCTGTGCCAAAAAAGCTTAAAGTCCTCTGCATGAATGACTACCGCGCTGTATGAGCGGCTAGTTAAAATTCACATCTGCAACACTTGACACGCTGCAGTTTGCCAACATACCAAACAGATCCACAGAGGACGCCATCGCTCTGACCCTCCACTCATCTGGACAAAAGGAACACGTGAGAATTCTGTTCATTGACTACAGCTCAGCCTTCAACACCATTGTGCCCCACAAGCTGGTGGTGAAGCTCAGGGATCTGGGTCTCGACCCCACTATGTGCAGATAGATCCTAAACTTCCTGACGGGCAGACCCCAGGTGGTGCAGATGGACAACGCCACCTCCTCCTCACTGACTCTCAGTACTGGTTCCCCCCAGGGCTGTGTGCTGAGCCCGCTCCTGTACTCTCTCTTCACCCACGACTGCCTGGCAACCCACGTCTCCAACACTATCGTTAAGTTTGCTGACGACACCACCATCATAGGCCTGATCTCTGATAATGAAGAGTCAGCCTATAGAGATGAGGTAAGATCACAGACTTCATGGTGTCAGGAAAACATCTTCCAGCTCAATATCAGCAAAACGAAGGAGATGATTGTGGATCACAGGATGCAGTGACAGGGAGACCACGCCCCCATGCACATCAATGGGTCAGCAGTAGAGAGAGTTCACAGACTGGGTTCACATCAGCGATGACTTGACCTGGTCTCATCACTCTAATGTCGTGGTGAAGGAGGCCTGGAAACGGCTCTTCTTCCTACGCCGATTAAGGAGATTTGGCATGGATTTCAGGATACTCACCAACTTCTACAGATGCACTATCGAGAGTATCCTGTCCGGCTGTGTCCCCGCCTGGTATGGCAGCTGCACTGCCCTCGACCGTAAAGGGGTTTAAAACAGCAGAGCTCATCACTAGGTCTGACCTGCCATCCTTACAGGATCTCTACATAGAGAGGTGTAGGATGTGGAGCAAACGGATCATTACAGATCCCAGCCACCCATGCCACGGACTGTTTACCAAGTTGCCGTCAGGAAGAAGGTACAGGAGTATTCAGTCCAAAACTAACAGGCTACGGGACAGTTTCTTTCCTCAGGCCGTAAGGCTGCTCAATTCAGGAACCCCTCCTCCCTTCCATCCATCCATAGTCCCATGCACACCTGTCACTTTATATCATGCTCATCTGCCAATCATATCATGCACACCTGTCACTTTTACATTGCATTACAGTTGTATAGTTATTATTATTGATTTGTATTTTGTATACTGACTGACTGACTGTGTTTCACCTTTATTTTTAAATTATGACTACTGTTACTTTTTAATTTTATCTGCACAGTCCGGAGTAGGAAAATCAAGCATTTCCTTTCCATTCTTGTTATTGCAAATGACAAATAAACCCTTTGAATTGAATGACATTCCAAAAGTCTGACATACTTAAATGTAATCGATTATAAAATGAAATGACCCTCCCTTGGACATAATAAAAAAAAAAATGAAACCCTCCCCAAGTCTGAAATTTAAAAAGCATGATCCTCCCCGATTTCCCTCCCTGTCTCTCCCTAACTTGAGCAGAAAATGGCTGAGCAAGATACCGTTGTGATAACCGAAACACTCGGTTAGGAGACAGCTAAAAACCAACCGAAGCCAGCTAGCGGATAATGGAAGCGAACTAGCAGCTACTGGAGCCAGCTAAACACTAACTCTTACAGTGCAACAATTGCAAAATTCCTAAACAAAACAATAGCAAAAATCCAATTATATACCTTGGGATATTGTCAGCAGTATCGTTTCAGGAGTAA
Source organism: Esox lucius (assembly GCF_011004845.1). Classification (NCBI taxonomy): domain Eukaryota; kingdom Metazoa; phylum Chordata; class Actinopteri; order Esociformes; family Esocidae; genus Esox; species Esox lucius. Next base: position 53,402,550 of record NC_047579.1, read on the forward strand.
TAGTAAAGATTAACAAAGTAGTTTTTTTCTAATGCGCCACCACAATTGCATTAAAAATTTGTTTGCTGTCTAATTCAAAGTTATACAATTACTATGCAATTCCAACCATCTACATACAAGCTTACAGGCACGTTGTAGTGTACTCTAGTACTTTACTGACCTGAAAAATATGATAAATAATGAGACATAAAACGTGACTTCCTTCAAGCGTTCTCACGATTATGTGAACACGCAGGTGTCGGATCGAATACAGTCCCGAAGATATGCGACCGCGTCTCTCTGCCCACTACTGGCCAACACTAGTAAGTGTATCCTAATGAGAAGTGACATTTTCAACAAAAGACATTCTTCCCCATTACAAAGAAACAAGACATTACCACAAATGCAACCATATATTTTGTGTCACACGTATTTGATCATGCAAGTATCCGCTGCTAAACCCCACATCACTTAATATAAATGAATGATGGTAAACTATAATTATCCAGCCTGTTTTAATAATGGTTGCCCCACTGTAATCATATTACCAAATTGGATTATCTTATGAATCGGATTACATTACTCAGCCAACATGAACAAATTAAAAGTACATACTGTTAGGTAATGCATTTGTAAAACATTAATAAAGTAAGGGTTATCATTATTGGTTTGTTTGTTCGCATGTTTAACTACTGTATTCATTAATGATAGTTCACATACCCTTATCGGAAAGTGTTACTGGCTAATCGAATGAAGGAACACAACGTGGCTAGTTATGATATACAGCAGGCTAATCATGTCATAAAACACAACATCACAACTCATCTAATGATAAAACAGACTAAGCATGAATGCGTGAGGACGGGCTCCTGTTACCAGACTCCAGAGAGTGGGCAGTCTGAGAGACCTAGTCACGTAGTCTCTGGGATGGATGATAAATAATGCCCAAAGCTATCTGACTTTATGACAGCCCTGATGCACATCGATCATCTGAGGTTGGACTGATAACCTAATGGTGTGGGCACATGTCAGGCTTTTGGATCTGGCCCACTGCCAGTACTTACAGAGCACTGTGCGCTGAACAGAGTGCGAATGGAGAGCCTGTCCTTCCCTGAACGCTCCAGTGACCTAATGCATCAGCCACTGGAGACCAAGCGTGGCGTGGTGCAGAGTGGAAGGATGCAGTGCAGTGGTGCTGTGGTCTGTTAAGTAGAGCTGAATCCTCTGACCGTGATGTGTATCCCAAGGTGCTGTCTTGCCTAGGTTAACTTCTGTATGTGCACTTGGATACCAAACACCCCTGGATACCAAACACCCAGGGATACCAAACACCCCTGGATACCAAACACCCCTGAATACCAAACACCCTTGGATACCAGCTTTTTCATTGTAATCCCAACTGCCCCTTTGTTCCAGACTCTTTTTTTCCCCTCTGTGTGACCCACTCCTCTGTGCCAGCGGAACACTATCGATTCCCTGCGTACTCCAATCGCCTACTGCCAGAACATCCATACCATAGCAACGCCCACAGCCAGAACATCCATTCCATAGCAATGCCCACTGATGGAACATCCATACCATACCAATGCCCACTGCCAGAACATCCATTCCATACCAACACCCACTGCCAGAACATCCATACCATAGCAACGCCCACAGCCAGAACATCCATTCCATACCAATGCCCACTGCCAGAACATCCATACCATACCAATGCCCACTGCCGGAACATCCATACCATACCAACGTCCACTGCCAGAACATCCATACCATAGCAACACCCACAGCCAGAACATCCAGTCCATAGCAACGCCCACTGATGGAACATCCATACCATAGCAACGCCCACTGCTGGAACATCCATACCATAGCAACACCAACATCAATGTTCTCAATTTTCCCAGCAACAACAGCTTTCTCTTCACCCTCCATGCCCTCCACCAAAACATTCCGGTCTGCAGCCTGGCGCAGCTGCCCTCCTGTCTTTGGGCTTGTTGTGACCACGCAAACTTCTGTTTTATCCTGGTGTTTCTAAGGATTTGATTGGTAGGGTGATTGGGATTGTGGGTAAATAGTTTTGCCGTGTTGTGCCATTAATGTGGGACCAGTAAATGTTGCGTTTCCCTGAAAGTCATGTTGAATTGTTATGACTGGGTTGTAATTGGGTTCATTCTGATTGATTGGGTTTGTTCTGGTTCTGAAACCTATGTTAGCACGTAGAACTGGTGAGTGAACTCTGGACCAGGAACAAACTGGAAGAATGGACTACTATCCTTGCCTTTACTCTTGGTATTGTTGGTCTTGGTGAGATGGGGGTCACTGTATTTTTATTGTTTCCAAAAGCGTAGTTGCAGTTTCTTTAGCGTTTTCATATTTAGTGGATCTTGCCTATTCTGCCAATTCTCGTTCTTTCCCCCGTCTTCCTCTCTGACTCTGTCCATCTTTTTCTCGTTCTCTTTCACTCATTATTTCTTCATCTTTCTATCACTTTCTCTCTTGTTCTCTTTCTCTCTCTCTGTCTGGCCTTTTCTCTCCTCCTTTATCTCTCCCTCACTCTAGCTAAAGCCCATACCGGTTAACCTACTTTAAGGGTGAGCTGAAGTGGAGAGAAGGGTCCGTTTCCACAGCGAACACATGAAGGACAGGACAGTGGCAATAATGGTCTTTATTGTCGAGTTGAAAAGAAAAATGGTTTTACTTTAAACATTAAAGAAGTCCTTTCATTGACTGACACTCAGTTCTTCAGTTCTCATTTATTTTTCTTTGGTTGGACAGTGTGGTAGTTAGTGATATGTAGTGATATGTAGTGAAATGTAGTGATGTGATATGTAGTGATATGTAGTGATGTGATATGTAGTGAAATGTAGTGATGTGATATGTAGTGAAATGTAGTGATGTGATATGTAGTGATATGATATGTAGTGATATGTAGTGATGTGATACGTAGAGATATGTAGTGTTATGTAGTGAAATGTAGTGATGTGATATGTAGTGAAATGTAGTGATGTGATATGTAGTGATATGTAATGATATGATATGTAGTGATATGTAGTGATGTGATACGTAGAGATATGTAGTGATATGTAGTGAAATGTAGTGATGTGATATGTAGTGATGTGATATGTAGTGATATGTAGTGATGTGATACGTAGAGATATGTAATGATATGTCATTGGCAATCCACACAGAGAGGATTACAGAACCGCTGTGTAGTAAGTGTATAATGGAAGAAGTTTGTGGATACAAAGTTGAACTAAAATATATTTTTATCATAACCACAGTGACAAATGTGTTGTACATCAGTGGTTCAACCAGAACCTCTCCACCTGAACCCTTCCATCAGAACCACCAGAACCCCTCCACCTAAACCCTTCCATCAGAACCACCAGAACCCCTCCACCTGAACCCTTCCATCAGAATCACCAGAGCCCCTCCACCAGAACCCTTCCATCAGAACCACCAGAGCCCCTCCACCTGAACCCTTCTATCAGAACCACCAGAGCCCCTCCACCTGAACCCTTCCATCAGAACCACCAGAGCCCCTCCACCAGAACCCATCCATCAGAACCACCAGAGTCCCTCCACCAGAACCCCTGCATCAGAACCACCAGAGCCACTCCACCCGAACCCTTCCATCAGAACCACCAGAGCCACCAGAGCCCGAACCCTTCCATCAGAACCACCAGAGCCCCTCCACCAGAACCCATCCATCAGAACCACCAGAGTCCCTCCACCAGAACCCCTCCACCACAACCACCAGAAACCCTCCACCCGAACCCTTCCATCAGAACCACCAGAGCCCCTCCACCAGAACCCCTGCATCAGAACCACCAGAGCCACTCCACCCGAACCCTTCCATCAGAACCACCAGAGCCACCAGAGCCCGAACCCTTCCATCAGAACCACCAGAGCCCCTCCACCAGAACCCATCCATCAGAACCACCAGAGTCCCTCCACCAGAACCCCTCCACCAGAACCACCAGAAACCCTCCACCAGAACTCTCCATCAGTACCACCAGAACCTCTCCATCAGAACCTCCAGAGCCTCCTCCACCAGAACCACCAGAACCTCTCCATCTGAACCTCCAGAGCCCCTCCACATGAACCACCAGAGCCCCTCCACCAGAACCACCAGAGCCCTCCACCTGAACCACCAGAGCCCCTCCACCAGAACCACCAGAGCCCTCCACCTGAACCACCAGAGCCCTGCCACCTGAACCACCTAAACCACCAGAGCCCCTCCACCAGAGCCCCTCCACCTAAACCACCAGAGCCCCTTGACAAGAAACACCAGAGCCCCTCCACCAGAGCCACCAGAGCCCCTCCACCAGATCCCCTCCACCAGAACCACCAGAGCCCCTCCACCTGAGCCCTTTGACGAGAACCACCAGAGCCCCTCCACCTGAACCACCAGAACCCTCCACCTGAACCACCAGATCCACCAGAGCCCCTCCACCAGAGACCCTCCACCTGAACCCCCAGAGCCCCTTGACCAGAAACACCAGAGCCCCTCCACCTGAATCACCAGAACCACCAGAGCCCCTCCACCAGAGCCACTCCACCAGAACCACCAGAGCCCCTCCACCTGAACTACCAGAGCCCCTCCACCAGAGCCCCTCCACCAGAGCCCCTCCACCAGAACCACCAGAGCCCCTCCATCTGAACCACCAGAACCACCAGAGCCCCTCCACCAGAGCCACTCCACCAGAACCACCAGAGCCCCTCCACCAGAGTCCCTCCACCAGAGCCACTCCACCTGAACCACCAATGCCCCTCCACCTGAACCACCAGAACCCCTCCACCATAACTGGCTGCATATAAATTGTAATGTTTCATTTGATCTGTCTTCATTGTAGAGCGTAGGACCACAGGAAGACTAGCTGTCGTGTTGGCATCAGTGAATGAGGATCCAAACAAACCAATCAACCATAAATATCCCCTCCCAAACTGCTAAGATGTCTCCAGAGAGGGCTCTAATTAACACACTCCACATAAGCAGACGGTATGGATACACTGAAAATGTCCGCCTGTCGTTTCAAGGAGAGGATGTGGTCACGTCTGCTGAAGGAGATGAGAAGACGCAAACATTAATAGAGGCTCTGCCGCGGCATCGTTTTTACCTCAGGGAGATCTCATCCTTGATATCTACAGGCGAGGCGCAACAGTCCCCTGTATCCTTTCTAACACCCTGGTGTCTGTTAACCAGGCCCTATGGTACACAGGGTGCCACTCCAGGCACAGATCTCATACACAAGGACGCTTTTAGTTCTGACTGAACCCTTGATGACATTCCGTCAAAAAAATAAGAAAACGTGTTTTCTAATCATCTTTAAGTATTGATTTATGGATGAAAAGCTCTCCGAGACACAACACTCCTGTCAAGGACGTTTATCCACCTGAGGCTTCATCAGAAGCAAGAAAAAACCTTTCAGGGAGAATATGAGGAAGCATAAAATGTACAGGAAGAAGAAGCAGAGGTGTAGACTTCAGTTGTCTGACCCTTCATGTCCATGTGACAGGTTAATCAGAAAGGAAATTATGTCCCATCTAGTTGACTACATTAAAGTGACAGATGCAGTCAGTGGCAATTTTTATGAAAGAATGGGCTTTCTCCTACTTAAGCTCCCTAAACATCTCAGAGGAGAATGAAGGAGCATTTTATCATTGTCAGTAACTTTTCAATTATAAAATTACTGATTAGTTTTCCCAATTTCAAATTAATGAATACATACTCCCAACGTTCCTATGTAGCATTCTGCTGTAGCATGCTACGTGACTGAGATTCAGTCCACAACAGATAAACAACAGAAGCTGCTCTGTGTATTCTGCAGCGGGATGCCGGAAACACGAATGGTAAATGACGATAAGAGATTAATCATGAAGTTAATGACACCCATAAGAACCTCATTTAAATGTGTCTTCATGTGATGTGAGGTGATTGTTGATCAACTCTGTCAAACAGGGGCAGGCTGGGACCAGAAAAAATGCCTAGGCATTTCTGAAAGAATGGCCCGTTCTTTTCTATATGTTTGTAAGACTGGTCGGTCAGATGCTGACACCCACGGAGTGACGCTGTAAGACAGATGCTGACACCCACGGAGTGACGTTGTAAGTCAGATGCTGACACCCACGGAGTGACGTTGTAAGACAGATGCTGACACCCACGGAGTGACGCTGTAAGACAGATGCTGACACCCACGGAGTGACGCTGTAAGACTGGTCGTCAGATGCTGACACCCACGGAGTGACGCTGTAAGACAGATGCTGATACCCACGGAGTGACGCTGTAAGACAGATGCTGACACCCACGGAGTGACGCTGTAAGACAGATGCTGACACCCACGGAGTGACGTTGTAAGACAGATGCTGACACCCACGGAGTGACGTTGTAAGACAGATGCTGACACCCACGGAGTGACGCTGTAAGACAGATGCTGACACCCACGGAATGACGCTGTAAGACTGGTCGGTCAGATGCTGACACCCACGGAGTGACGCTGTAAGACTGGTCGGTCAGATGCTGACACCCACGGAGTGACGCTGTAAGACTGATGCTGACACCCACGGAGTGACGCTGTAAGACTGGTCGGTCAGATTCTGACACCCACGGAGTGACGCTGTAAGACTGATCGTCAGATGCTGACACCCACGGATTGACGCTGTAAGACAGATGCTGACACCCACGGAGTGACGCTGTAAGACTGGTCGGTCAGATTCTGACACCCACGGAGTGACGCTGTAAGACTGATGCTGACACCCACGGAGTGACGCTGTAAGACAGATGCTGACACCCACGGAGTGACGCTGTAAGACTGGTCGGTCAGATGCTGACACCCACGGAGTGACGCTGTAAGACTGGTCGTCAGATGCTGACACCCACGGAGTGACGCTGTAAGACAGATGCTGACACCCACGGAGTGACGCTGTAAGACTGGTCGGTCAGATGCTGACACCCACGGAGTGACGCTGTAAGACTGGTCGGTCAGATGCTCACACCCACGGAGTGACGCTGTAAGACTGATCGTCAGATGCTCACACCCACGGAGTGACGCTGTAAGACTGGTTGGTCAGATGCTGACACCCACGGAGTGACACTATAAGACTCTCAGCACTGACACAAATTTGTTTACGCTCCTCTTCCACTTCTTTCTCTTCTCTCCCCCCTCTCTCCTCACTACTTCTCTACTTCTACTCTTATCGCCTGCTTTCTGTGTTGTGGATGGTGATCATCTTGTTTCCGACTAGGTTATTGCAGTGTTGTGGATAGTGTACTCATTATTTTACAGGTTATTGCTTTGTTAACATATTTTCTTTTCTGACTCAACTTAGCACACAGCAGCCGGGTGCACATGCATCACACCATTCCCAGAAGGGTTGTCAAAGGTCAGGCAAAATGTCTTCACCCAGACCCACTTAAAAACATCAGCATCATGATTCAGAGATCGTGTTTTACCTACACAGCACACAATACACACACACACACACTCACACGGCTCATGGAGACTTTATTACTACACAGAGAGAAGGAACAGATATAAAGAAATATAGAAATTAAGATAGAAAGAATCTATCAGGAAGGAGATAGAAATGGTAGAAAGAAGAGATGCTATTCTTGTGTTGTAAATGAGTCAGAGATTGGAATCTGTCTCCTGTGTCCTGCTGATCCCATCTGTTGAATGTATTTTCAACAATGTTGATTTGAGTCTCTCTGCGTGGGCTTTCCTCTGAGCCAGAACGAAAAGCACAAGGTACAGTGGGTATAAAAAGTCTACACACCCCTGTTAAAATGCCAGGTTTTTGTGATGTAAAAGAACGAGACAAAGATAAATCATGTCAGAACCTTTTCCACTTTTAATGTGACCTATAATGTGAATAATTCAATTGAAAAACAAACTGAAATCTTTGAGGGGGGAAAATTTTAAATAAAAACTTTACAATAACCTGGTTGCATAAGAGTGCACACCCTCTTATAACTTGAATTGTGGCTGTGTTCAGAAATAACCAATCACATTCAATCTCATGTTAAATATAAGTCATTACACATCTGCCATCATTTAAAGTGACTCTGATTAATCACAAAAAGTTCAGCTCTTCTTGTAGGATTTTCCTGACACTTTCTTAGTTGCATCTCAGAGCAAAAGCCATGGTCTGCAGAGAGCTTCCAAAGCATCAGAGGGATCTCATTGTTGAAAGATATCAGTCAGGAGAAGGGTACAAAATAATTTCCAAAGCATTAGATATACCATGGAACACAGTGAAGACAGTCATCATCAAGTGGAGAAAAAATTGCACGACAGAGACATTACCAAGAACTTAAAGGAACTTCAGGAATTTCTGGCAAGTACTGGCTGTGTGCTACATGTGACAACAATCTCCCGTATTCTTCATATGAATGGGCTATGGGGTAGGGTGGCAAGACGGAAACCTTTTCTTACAAAGGAAAACATCCAAGCCGGCTTTAGTTTGTAAAAACAAACATCAAGTCCCCCAAAAGCACATGGGAAAATGTGTTATGGTCTGATGAAACCAGGGTTGAACTTTTGGCCATAATTCCAAAATTGTGTTTTCATAATTCTCCTCTCTGTGTTCTTCTCCTCTCTATGTCTGTCTCCTCTTGGTCTTCACTCAATAATTATTCAGCCACTCGTCCTTGTAGATGACAGACAGTATTTCTCCCAGTAACTAATTTAATAGCCCAGATAATACATACACCTACTATATAAACTAGTATTGTACACAAAAGTACTGAAAACACAAGTATACAGTACTAAGATATACACCTGCGGATTACCTGGTTTGGGGGGCCCGTTGCTGTCCCTGTACTTGTCCACCTGGTCATATTTCTGACCTAGTCTAAAATCAAATAGACTCTGGATTTAGCCCGGAGAAATGTATTTATTATTCCAATTGGACTCTTAATATCTCACCTGGCACAGCCAGAAGAGGACTGGTCACCCCTCTGAGCCTGGGTCCTCTCTAGGTTTCTTCTTTTTTTGACAGGCTGTATGCCTCACTTATGGTGGCCTCATCCCATCCTGGTTGTGTGCGTATGTCCTCCATACACAGGAGCAGCACAGCACGGTTTTCCCCAACTGCATTGTCAGTTCTACTTTTACAGTTCCATCGTACAGCAAGTGGCCTTGGAATGCGTCTCTGTGTTGCCTTAGCAAGTGCTGCAACACGTTTTGGAGCACCAGAGAAAAAGCAGTTAAATCTGCAAAAAACACCTTCAGGATGCTCATCCTTGCTAAACAAAGTTGCTGAAGGTCAGGTTCAGCTGGTGAGCATAGCAGTGACCAAACTGGGCATGTGGGCATGTCTCTTTCATTAGCGTCTGTACCCCTCCGACGTTTCCACTTATTACAGCCGCAACATCATAAGTCTGAGCGATCAGCTTTTCTCCCCCAGCACACCCTTGATGCTATTAAAGAGGCAGAGTCCAGTTTAATCTTTGACTTCCACAAACTCCAAAAACCTCTCTGTCACTGTATTGTCAGGCAACATGTTTCACAACACAACCACCATTTGTGATTTACAGGAGACATCAGTTGTCTCATCTGCCTCTATGGCAACAAATTATGTTTTGTCCTCTTGCTTGGCCATCTCCTCCCTGTATACTTCATACATACAGTCTAACAGTTTTTACATTTTGTAGTGCTAGATGTCCCTTTGAAGATGGGCTGAGCGTCATAGCGCCTCTGAAGTCTCGAATCGCCCTCACACATAGTCTCAAAAATGCATCTGAATATTCCAGGATTCAGGGAGTCCACCGACTCCTCGTGCCCCTGCAGTACGGTTTAACATTTTCCACACAGTTTAATACATGTTATGATCCGACTGAGAACGTACCTGTTTTCCTCCACCTGTTTGTTATGCTGCTCAATGGAGCGCCTGTATGCACTGTCAACTTGGGCTGGGACATTTACCCTTCCAAGTTAGTCCAATTTGACTGTCCAGATGACTCCCACTGCTCTCATGTTTTGCAATCCTCTCAGAAAGATGTTTCAAATCTTTGTAACCCGTCCTCGACCAAGTACCGTCTCCACCAAATAGCAGACAAGAAAACAGAAGAGTGCATTATTTTGTATGCTAACCGTTAGCCACTTTTTCTTCAAAAACCACTCCACAAGTGGGGCTATCCCGAACAATTCTTCTGGCAGTTTTTGCTGAAATCTTTCTACCTGACCTTGGCTTGATTTTAAGAGGTCCCCGAATTTTCCACTTCTTAATAAGTGATTGAACAACTGACTATTTATACACAGACACTAATTGCAATTTAAAAAGCCACAGGTGTGGGAAATTCACCTTTAATTGCCATTTTCACCTGTGTGTGTCACCTTGTGTGTCTGTAATAAGGCCAAACATTCAAGGGTATGTAAACTTTTGATCAGGGCCAAATCTATTACCCCTCCCCACATACACACACAACCCTCAACTGGACAAATCTATAACCCCTCCCCACATACACACACAATCCTCAACTGGACAAATCTATAACCCCTCCCCACATACACACACAACCCTCAACTGGACAAATCTATAACCCCTCCCCACATACACACACAATCCTCAACTGGACAAATCTATAACCCCTCCCCATATACGCACAACCCACAACTGGACAAATCTATAACCCCTCCCCACATACCTCAACTGGACAAATCTATAACTCCTCCCCACATACCTCAACTGGACAAATCTATAACTCCTCCTCATATACACACACAACCCACAACTGGACAAATCTATAACCCCTCCCCATATACACACACAACCCACAACTGGACAAATCTATAACCCCTCCCCATATACACACACAACCCACAACTGGACAAATCTATAACCCCTCCCCATATACACACACAACCCACAACTGGACAAATCTATAACCCCTCCCCACATACCTCAACTGGACAAATCTATAACTCCTCCCCACATACCTCAACTGGACAAATCTATAACTCCTCCTCATATACACACACAACCCACAACTGGACAAATCTATAACCCCTCCCCATATACACACACAACCCACAACTGGACAAATCTATAACCCCTCCCCATATACACACACAACCCACAACTGGACAAATCTATAACTCCTCCCCACATACCTCAACTGGACAAATCTATAACTCCTCCTCATATACACACACAACCCACAACTAGACAAATCTATAACCCCTCCCCATATACACACACAACCCACAACTGGACAAATCTATAACCCCTCCCCACATACACACACAACCCACAACCCACAACTGGACAAATCTATAACCCCTCCCCACATACACACCTCAACTGGACAAATCTATAACCCCTCCCCACATACACACACAACCCTCAACTGGACAAATCTATAACCCCTCCCCACATACACACACAACCCTCAACTGGACAAATCTATAACCCCTCACATGTAGTGATACATGTAATGAATCACTAATTCATGAATCTATAATTTGTTCCTTTCACTATGCTGCATTTTTTATATCTCACTTCTGTTGTTCATGCATTTTATAGTTTTAAACTGCCTTTGTGTATGTAATGCAGTAGACAAACTGGCTTTGCCCTGATTATACTAAGTGACTCATGCCAGTAATATCGACATTCTTGGAGTTCATTAATGTTATTATAATTTCTGTTGCTGGCATCTTGATTAGCAAACAGGTCTTAAATTGGCTAACGAGAGTATAAATAAACCAGTGGTTCTAGGTCAAGCGGTACCCTAATGATGTCAGAGTGGTTCTGGGTCGAGTGGTACCCTAATGATGTCAGAGTGGTTCTGGGTCGAGCGGTACCCTAATGATGTCAGAGTGGTTCTGGGTCGAGTGGTACCCTAATGATGTCAGAGTGGTTCTGGGTCGAGTGGTACCCTAATGATATCAGAGTGGTTATGGGTCGAGCGGTACCCTAATGATGTCAGAGTGGTTCTGGGTCGAGCGGTACCCTAATGATGTCAGAGTGGTTCTGGGTTGAGTGGTACCCTAATGATGTCAGAGTGGTTCTGGGTCAAGCGGTACCCTATTGATCATCTAAGGACCTCTGCTCTTTTATCACGGAGAATGACGAATGGTTAATTTACGGCTTCAGGCTATAATTTATGCTGAAAGCTGTCAAATTATAGGTTGACGATGGCCACACCCACATACATTACGGGTGTGTCATATGTAAATGAGGACAGGTGCAGCACCTTTTCTCGTTTACAGCTTAATCTGATTTATCACTCCGCGATGACATCTACGCTCTTTTCGAAGAGGTGCGACAGTTTTCTAAACAGAATTGGAGATGAGAGTACGTTGCTCCTCAGGCTTGATTCTGAGATATTTTCTGAGGTTTCATGAATGAGGGCCTATTTGAATCTCACAGGCATTAACATTAGCCAATTAGCATGTCATGTTGCATATCACACCCCCATTTTAATAAACACAACCTTTTTTGCACAGGTTAACTAGCTCCTGGCTGGTGTTACAAGTCAGACAGGATAACTTGCTACCACAGTGGTCAGCTAACTAGAGTCTTGAAGAGTCCAGAGTGTGAGTATAAGATCCCTTTTAACCATGCCCAAATCCACTGACATCTGAAATGTATGTAAAAACAAATGCCTGCAAAGCATGCTGGGTATTATTATACTAACAAGCACCACACCTTAAGAAGACAGCAAGTATATCAGTAGATCTACTACTATAAACAAAAATGAATTGAATGAAACAATAAATCTTAAACAGCCGAAGAGATGCAGGTGCTGAATTCAAACAACTACAGACTGGCAGTTTAACAAAATACATACTTGACTCTGTTTTCATCCTTTTCCCTTTTCCCTCAATTCCATTTAATTCAAATCCCATTTATTGTCAAATAAAAAATGGTGTTGTGGCTAAGAGAAATAGAGACAGAGAAAGAAAGAGCTGCTGTTTGATGTTAAATGAAATATAAATAACATCATACACTTAGGGGCGGACAGAAGAAGAAAGGTAGAGACAGAGGGAGAAAAGTAGAGACAGAGGGAGAAAAGTAGAGACAGAGGGAGAAAAGTAGAGACAGAGGGAGAAAAGTAGAGACAGTGGGAGAAAGGTAGAGACAGAGGGAGAAAGGTAGAGACAGAGGGAGAAAAGTAGAGACAGAGGGAGAAAAGTAGAGACAGAGGGAGTAAAGTAGAGACAGAGGGAGAAAGGTAGAGACAGAGGGAGAAAGGTAGAGACAGAGGGAGAAAGGTAGAGACAGAGGGAGAAAAGTAGAGACAGAGGGAGAAAGGTAGAGACAGAGGGAGAAAAATAGAGACAGAGGGAGAAAAGTAGAGACAGAGGGAGAAAGGTAAAGACAGAGGGAGAAAAGTAGAGACCAAAAGCAAGAGAAAGAGAGCAATAGAGGGAGAGAGCGAGGGAGTGAGAGACCAATTGAGGGAGAAAG